>NC_079376.1:3102500-3255000 GCF_021018895.1 Seriola aureovittata | reverse complement strand
GAGCATGTGTTTGCTTTAGTATTTAATCTAGTGTCTGGAGATCCTCAGTTCCCAAAAATGTCAAATACTTCAGGCTAAATTTTGGAGAAATGTTTATAAAATGAGGGGAAATTCACCGTATACTACCTGGAAATTCAGGTCAGTTTGTTCAGCGTTTTAATCTTTTATAGCCACATTAAGAAACTTTTTCCAGCCTCCAAATGATGTTTTTGACATTTCCTGTTCCTGCACTTGAGTCTGTTTCCTGTGTTGTTGGATGAGGTGAACCTCACTTGTGTTGGACCGCAGTTGCAGTGTGACGTTTCTCTCCGCAGGGGCGTTCCAGGCCTTTGATCAGGATGGAGATGGAACAATCAGACTCAGTGTCCTGGAGGTAAGTGGTGAAGCGTTCTCACTCCACACCAACAGTTTAAATACAGATAAACTATAAAAAGAGTTTAGTTTCTGTCGAAAAAAGCCCATTAAAATGTCGCCATGACTTTTCATTCCTTACTATACTGAGACTTTTTATGATGTTTTATGCCTTACTGTAAATTTTTTATGCCCTAATTGTACAATTGTGCATCTTATTAATGAAAAGCAGAACCTGTGAATAAAGTAATCCCTGACCGATGTGCGAAGGCGTATAAACCTGATGTATTGAAACTTTTGCTTCTCTCCATGTGCAGTGGCTCCAGTTGACCATGTACGCCTAGAAAGGCACATCTTCTCCCAGGTGAGCTCCACTCCACACGAGGACCAGACCTGCCAGCCTTTACCTCAATATTCAGTGTGCCCGAGCGCCGTTAGCTCTCATCCACCTCCTCACCTGAAGCCTTCCCTCCCTCCCTCCCTCCCTCCCTCCCTCAATCCCAACAGCTCTGCTCTTTCCGACTCCAACATGTTCAACATGCTTCTTCCAGTTTATCTTTCCCACTTCTCTCTTTCTACAGTCGGTCTCAGGCCTTTTGGAATTTCCTTCTCTGCCTTTGTCCTCCCATTATCATCAGAATATCAGTCTCCTATCAGTCAGTAGCTCTGTTTTGAAGAGACACACCCTTACCTTGTACCGTACTTCTCTCAGGCATCAAACACACACAACCTCCTTTTTTTTCTGTCACAATACCTCACAGAGCCTCCTTCAACCACCACCCTGTGTTATCTTCTTCTTCTGTTATCAAACTGAGCAGCTGTATCCATTCCAGTGAACTGGGCTCTCTGGTGGACGATGAATAAACTTGTGAATCACTCTTACACCTGTTACATTTCTGACAGCACCAGCGACAATTTCTATAAGATTTCAGACCTGACCCTGTTTCTCATTCACTTATTTTTGTCAATAAAATAACACCCCTGGATTTATTGTTGGCCTAGAGTAACACGTTAGTTCGTCTCACCCCCACTAGCGTCAGTTCTGGGTGCGAGCCACCTTGTGTGCTCCGGCCCTGTGGATAGCGCTCCCTGGTGGACAAACTCAGGCGTCTTCTGTTCATCTCAGCTCCAGCCAGCATGAATCCAACCCCCCCGACAAATGTCCAGTCTGCCAGTCGTTCAGCTCTGCATGTGGATGGACGAGATTAAAGGACAAAGCTGTGAAGCCGACGAGTTTTTTTTTTTTTTTCCTTCTTAACACCGATGTTCAAATATGGATTAGAAAGAAATGGCTGAGGGGTTGGACTGCAGCTTTTTGTGATTTTTTTTTTTTTTTTTTCTTCCTATTAAGGCTTTGGTCTAATGAGTGTTCTGCATTTTTAACCATTTTAATCAAATAAATAAATAAATGTGTAGTTACTGGTTTGACTGTGTTACCAGAAGGTTTGATGTGATTTGTGGTGTTTCTCTGATGCATAAGATTTATTTAAAATCAGAATATAAATCAAAAACACAGTAAAGACACAGAAAATTGGTTCATAATGTTGAAACATTTTTTTTTTTTTTTTATTATTATAATTAACAATTTCTTGGATTGCACTTTCATAAAAAAGATCCGGTCACAACAATGATAAGAACTGAAAAACGTGAAGAAACTCAGGGAATGCCAGGTACTGGAGGTGAACTGCACGCTTTCCTCGCTCATAAATAACCAGTGTGAGAGGAGAGTTTTCCTTTTTCTTTTTTTTTGGAAGTTGGCGGCCGCAAGAACATCAGGTTAACAAATCCTCCAACGAGGACACAACCACGGGAGAGTAACCACACAAAGTCTGCTAAAGAGAGCATCCGCTGGGCTTTAACACCGGTTAAAATAGGTTCAATGTGCCTTTTAAAAAGAAGTGGCGTTAAACTTAAACTTGCCTGTTTAAGGGGTGAGGCATGGCATGGGAGATGAATCCTAATTCTTCGCTTTTCAAGCTCTTCCATCGAACACCTCCTGTAAACATCCTTCACCTCCTCACTTCATTAGAAATCTCTTCACTGTGGGGGAAACACGGCTCCACGGCCGTCGGCTCGATGCTCCGAATATAAAATAAACACCACTTCCAGGGAGGAAACGGTGTCGTAAAAACAGTACTTCACACTCACTCATGGAAAACGGAGAGTTCTTTAAATTACTCTGTCGACAGTTACAAGGAATAAACCCACGCAGGTAAACGCATGTAGGAATACGCACGCCACCACGTCCACGTCTCGGTTCTGTTATCACTGCAAATGTAAATTCTCAAATGGAAACCTCAGGCCAAGTCACACAAACTGCACCAAAGTCCCTCAACACCTTTAAATCGCCTGAATGAGCAACAAAATAAAAAATTAAATTAAATAAAATAAATCCTAATCCCGCTACCAAAAACAAAAAGCGGGTTCCTCTGAAAATAAAATAAAAACCAAACCAAAAGTAAATGAATTCTGTCACTTCAATGAAACTCCTTCAAAAACATTGATTCACACTGTTGAACTAGTAACCAGGGAGACTACACCATGAACTTTCTAAAAACTTTAAATCGTAATTGTCATAAACTTTGAGTGAATAATGGATAACTTCATAAAAGAAAACAAAAAAAAATAAAATAAAATAAACCTAAACTATAGGTTGCTCAACATGACACATCACAACTGCACAACAACAATAAAAACACCTTTTAACCCATGCCATATTGTAGCCGACCAATCTGGAAGAACGACTATTGGTTCTGTTGCAGCTTCAAAAGAAAAGCAGAACAAATCTCTCTGACACCGGCAGCGCTGAAGTTTCTTCAGTTTACAAAAAGTCACGTTTTTTTTTTCTTTGTCTTAACTTTGGTCAGTGAAAAGAGGAACTGCAGTGGTCGGACAGAAAGAGAAGAAGGAGGCATGTTTTGTAGAAAAGAAAAAAAAGAACAACAGCACAGCCAACCCTCCTTTCGTGATTGTATTACAGTTGGTTTCCAACACCGAACATAAAGGATGGAGTCGTCAGACGCCACTCATCAGGCTCCAACAGGAGCGCTGCTAAGTTAAGGGGGTCCCAAGAACATCCCCCCCAATATGGGAGGTTAACAGGAGGAGGGAGGGAGGGAGGGAGGGAGGGAGGGAGGGAGGAGGAGGAGGTGAAGGTAGCAGGAAAGGGAAGAGGGCTCAGGAGGAAACAGTGTTCCCATCACTGGCCCTTAAGGCTCCAGTTCAATCTCCTCCTCGGCGTGTTTCCGCATGTGCATCAGCATCCCCTGCAAGACGGAAACAACAGATGGTCAATATTTTCATAATCCCTTCATTTCATTCATTCACCATGGCCCAGGTAAACGTCGTCGTTCCTCTGATCAACAGTATAAAACCCCAAAGCGCCCGATCCTCGATCCAGACTAAATGACCCGCGGGTGTCAAAGTGGCTGAAATAAGAGCCGGAATCTGGAGTATTTTCTTTACCTTCTTGGGGCTGTTGCGTGCGCAGAAAAACTCTTCACAGTTTTTCCAGCGGCACTTGAGCGTCTGCGAGCTGGTGCTGGCGTGGTCGTTGATCAGGTGCTGCTGCAGATGCCCCGTCACCCCGAAGACCAGAGAACAGCCGTGCCACTGTCAACACACGACTCACCGTTAGAGACAACACACTCTGCAAGTCTGCAGATATAAGGAGGCTGAAGGCTCAGGCAGAGCCCCCCCCCCCCCCCCCCCCCCGGCAAACAGATGACATGGCCTCATGTTTACATTTTTCTAGGACCATAAACTGCAATCCGCCTTCTCTTTCCTACAGCTGTTTAAAGACTTTAAAGACTCTTCTGAATCATCTGAATAAACTTGGTCCATCCTCCTCTCAGTTCTGCTCCCTCTCCCTCTTCTCTTACCCAGCAGCGGTAGTTCTGCATCAGGTTCAGTTTGACGGCCTGCACGCTGCCATCGTAACAGCCTGTGTAGATCTGAAACAAACAACAGAAAAAGCCTGTCTTTACTTCTACATACACGTCGGAGACACAATCCTGCACTGAAAACATGAAAACGTCAATTTTCTTTGCGTGTAGCTCTGGGGTGAGTCGGTCTCTCACCATGTTCTTGTGGATAGCCATACACATCACCATGTCCTTGTGTCCGCCATAGACCTGCAGCTGGTCGTGAGACTGCGGAGGGAAGAACAGGCAGAAGTTAAGTCGTGGAAATAATGTCGGCAGTGAGACAGAAGCTCGAGCCGATGAGAGAAAGCGGATGAATCTGTTCAAGGATGCGGACCTGCAAGTCGTAGACCCGGACCAGTTTGTCCAGGCAGGCGGTCACCATCACCTTCCCCAGGATGGACACCACGGTAACAGCATGACTGTGACCTTTATAGACCCGCACCAGCTCTCCTGTCTGTACAGAGAAAACACAGTATGACTCAACTGCACTGTGAACGCAACCCCCCCCCCCCTGTGTTGTGTATAAAGAGATAAAGAAGGGCGACTCACGTGGATGTTGTGTGCGTAGACACACTGATCACTCGAGCCACTGAAGACCAGATCGTTGACCACCTGAGAGAACGAGAGACAAACAATCAGGAAATAAACTGAAAATGAAACGTAAAACATGAAAGAATCTAAACTTGAAATAGGTGGAGCGTCTCACTGTTGAAGCTCCAGGTGACACCTACCTTCATGCAGAGGACAGTCTTGGTGTGTCCCTCCAGCGTGCGCAGCAGGAGTCCGTTCTTGGCGTCCCTCACACTGATGGTGTTGTCGTAGGAGCCGACCAGCAGGATCCTGCGGGCTCCCTCCTGCGACGAGGCCAGACAGCTCACGGCGCGCGGCCCGTGACACTCGAACACGTCCATCTGCTTGTTTGTCTGAACGGAGAAAGTGCACGTTACAATTTTCAAATAGCTTCACATCATCAGCAGCGGCGGCGGCACTTGTGGTTGCGGTGCAGTGCTTTTTCCTCACCTTGAGGTTAAAGGTCACGACTGTGCCGTTCGCCAGGCCTGCGTACAGCGTCCTCCAGCGGCTGTGAAGGCAGAGGACTCGGTCTGACAGAGAAAACTGCTGCTCGAACTCTTGAGTCTGTGGACATGAAGGAAAACATCACAAACTGAACCATCGTGTCTCTTTTCGATGCAGCTTAACGTCGTAAAGCGACAACGTCTCTCAGTGCGGTTCACAAAACGTGGCAGGTATTTAGCAGAAGAAGAAGAAGAAGAAGGAGGATGTGTGTTTTTACCCTGAGACTGTAGCAGCGGATGGTCTGATCACTGGAACCGGTATAAAGGCGATGATGCAGGCAGGGAGTCGCAGACACCAACAGGCAGCTCACTTTGGAGCTGTGACCCTCGAACACACCGACACATTTATGACTCTGCAAACGACAAGAGAAGAAAGACTCACTCACTGAAATATCAATAGGAGATATTAACGACATTAAATACTGTGTGTCCGTCGGGGTTCGTCAGCACGCACCACCAGGTCGAAGGCTTTCACAGTCCGGTCTCCTGAGCACGTGTACAGCAGCCCGTTGTGGATCTGCACGGCGTTCACCGCCTCCTGGTGGCCCTCGAACGCACCTTCGGTGGGCAATTCGTCCTCGCCGTGGTCAGAGGACGCATCTGGGAAAAACACAGAAAATACGATAAGATAAACTATGTATGCTTTTTCATTTATTTTACTTCTTCATAGCTTAAAGGGCGACCAATAAACAGGTGCAGATTTCTTCTTCTCTAAACTTTAAAATTAGTTTTAAATGTTTAAAAGTTTTTCTCGAGTTTCTTGGTAAAAAAGTTCACATAAGTTTTGTCTGTTGTTATCGTCTTTAACACAACTTTAACATCTCTCCTCTAAAAACAAATGTCATCAGTCTCTTTGTTTTTCTAAATGGAGGGCGGAGCCTGAAGATCCACAGAGGGGGCGGAGCAGCGATCAATATTCCACAGGTTAAATATACTTATTCTGAGAAAGTCGTGTCCATTCATCACAGCCGTTAACGGCTCTATGAATATCTTGACCATAAAAAGGAACTGAGGAGCTTCAGAGTCTATTTTAATTTGTTCAGGGAGCGCGACGTTTTCTAATCCTGGCTGCTCACGCCGTGACGTTTATGTTTGGTTGTGTGCTCAAACTTCTAATTTCTCTCTGTTGGTTTGATGATGGGACGATAAAAACAAACATATTTTCTCACTTTTAATAAATGCTATTACTTTATTTATAGTTAAGTATATGAGATATAAGGAAGAAGGAAACAGCAGAAGAAAAGAGGAAAACTGTTTCATGCAGGAAGTAAATAAGTTAAGCTGCTAAGAAACTGTTAGAAATGTTTGTCGGATGGTCGGATAGTTTCAGAAACACCCTCCCCCCCTCACGTCTTTCCAACGTGGTGATTGGCCAGCTGTGAGGAGGTGAGAAAAGCTTCTCTGTCTACATTTTTCACTCTTGACACAATTATTATTTCCGTCACTTTTCAGGTGAAGAGACTGTCGCACGTC
The DNA here is from genome assembly GCF_021018895.1 of Seriola aureovittata. Taxonomy (NCBI): domain Eukaryota; kingdom Metazoa; phylum Chordata; class Actinopteri; order Carangiformes; family Carangidae; genus Seriola; species Seriola aureovittata. The sequence goes on along the minus strand of NC_079376.1, from coordinate 3,248,174 downwards.
TCAGCTTTTCACTCCATGATTTCCCACGAGCTCTGACACTTTGTACAAACTAGTTCTGCTCAAGCAGGTAAAAACTCTCTGGAAATGAACGTACCTGATGAGGTCTTCGTTATCTTGGGCAACGTGACTGGAAACGGCATGTCACTGTGGGGGGAGAGAAGGCGGTAAGGATGAAATGATTTGCTTTTTGACAGGCCAAAGTTGAATCTAGATGATCCGTGATTAGACTCCGTAACACAGGTCATAACCCGTCCCACCATCGTGAACTCTGACCTCTCTGCTGCTGCTGATTTTGGAAAATTGCATTATGAATATGTCTTTGTGTTCTGAGTGAATAATGAATGTGTGGCTCGTGTCCCTTTAAAACAAAAATATAAAGCGTCTCACCTCTCAGAGGATTTACATATTTCCATGTCGCTGGTGGAGGTGACCTCGTTGCAGGCCAGGCTCTGTGGCTCAGGTCCGGAGGAGTCCGGGATCTGGACTGGAGCGGGAGCTGGAACCAGGGCGTCCATGTGAGGCTGCTGACAGGCTGCCGTGACCTCCATGTTTTCCTCCGAGTCTAAGTTCGGCGTCAGCTCGGCGGGGGCCACCTGGGGGAGCTCCACCATGTGTTTGGAGGAGCTGCGGTCTCCTCTCTCCGGTCTGAGGGTCGGACACGGCATCTTACGCACGTCCTCGCTGCTCTCCATGTTCAGGTCGCCCTCTCTGTCTTCTGTGGGCAGAGTGGAGGTGCTGACTTGGGAGCCTCCACTGGGTCTCCGGCGAGGTCGGAGCCACCTGGGCCTCAAGGGCTCTCCGTCTATCTCGGTGTCGCTGCTCTCGGGCTGCTCCGTCCCTTGAGCCTTCTTCAACACCTTCCTCTTCTTCAGCTTCCTCACACGCTTCCCGCCGCTCAGTTCAGACGGCGAGCCGGGCAGATTGAGGACCGAAGGCGCAGAGGGGGGCTCAAAGGTCTTTGTGGCAGCACAGTCGACAACGCTCCCCGACTCAGAGCCCCTCCTGCTGGGTGACAGAAGCTTTATGGAGGATTTAGAGTCAAGCAGAGGGCTGAGACAGTTCATTGTTGTCTGTATGGCCTTCTCCGTTGTCTCAGCCAATCCCGACAGGCCGTCTTTGTCTGCAGGCTCTACAAAGTTCTCCCAAATATGTTCTGTGTGCGTCTGGTACAGCTCAGGCTTTCTCTCAGGAGATGGCTGGAAGCTCAGGGCAGAATCTGCAAAGAGTTTCACAGGCACACGGATCAGCAACATGAACACAACACACTATTTTCCCTTTGAGTTACTGCACTCATCTAGATGTAAAAAAAATCTGGCAGATAAAAATCTATGAGTGTGTATTATAATGTGCATTAAGCTACGTCCTGACTGCACAAGAACAGTGACCCAAATCTAATAGGGACCACTTCCTATATCAGACACAGATCTTTTGCAATGCGACCTCAGTCTGAACAGTCACATCGGAATCAATGCGACTTTCCATGTGACTTCCATGCTGCTTAAAAACATTTCTTCGTAGCTTCACAAACTCCACAGCGACGAAATTCAAATCAACGTTACCTGTCGGGGAGGCTGCAGCGGGAGCGACGGGCAGCTCCGGTGTGGTGCTGTGAGCGCAGTGGGTGATACTGTCCAGAGGGTCCAGCTCGGAGCTGACGTGGACAGGAGACTGGGGCTCCTGCTTGATAACGACAGGCAGGAAGGGGAGGCTGGAGGACGGAGGGGAGGCGCGGTGAGCAGGAGGACCGGGACTGGGGGAACCACCAAAGACAGCAGAGTCCGTAACGGAGGAAAGCGTAACAGAGGAAGACAGGTGTGGGTCTGTGTCTATGAAATCCATCCTCTCCTCTTTCAGTTTGAGCTGCGGTGCTTCCTCCATGCTGCCTGTACAAAGAAACACGTAACAAAAACTTAATTCCACTGGTTATTTCAGTTTATTTCAGAGCCTGAATGTAATGTAATGTTTCTGTCGTTAGTTATAGTTGTAGTAGCATGTACATTTCCAATTAAAGCGCAAAATCACAAAATAATTTTATGTATTTCACACAAACATATGTTCCTACCTTGCATCCCTTTGAGTAAGTCAATGCGCTTGTTTCTCAGTGAGCTCATCTCTACCGTCATCTGAGAAACACAGAAACAACCGAGAACGTCAGACGGTGAATATTGTTGCTTGGAAGTGAGAAATATTGAGATAATTATAACGATAATGATAATTACTTTAGAGCAAAGCAAGGAAAATAAGGGGCCTAATGAACAGACTGATTTACCATGTAAAACCTTTTGGGTGAAGAGAGACATTTTCTTTTTACCTGCTGTTTAACCACCATGAGACGCTGCACCTCCATGTAGGCGGCCTCCAGTGCAGCCCGGGCCTGGATCAGGCTGGTGTCCACAGTCTGCAGGGAGCGGCTCAGCTCTTCCTCCCGCAGAGACACAGCCAGCAGCTGGTCGATCTGTAGACGCTCTGCGCAGAGAACGGACGACACTTCAGAACCATCGTGTATTTGTACTGCCAAATTGTCAGTTTTGTATTTAGTGTATACGTGGATTCATTATTTATAATATCATTATAATATGTATTAAGAAAAATAATGATTATAAATATTATTAATCAAAGATACTGACCTTTTTTGGATTTGACCCTCCGTCTTTTGCTATTGTGTTCCACACAAGACGTTTCTGCACTCGGAGCGTCCTGCAAGAAGAGACAGACAAACCGTCACTTCCTGCTTCTTCGGATACAAGTAATTACATTTACAGTTCAGTTGTGGAGTTGTGGTGTGGTGAGCTGCAGCCTGTAGGAGCGCGCTACAGAGGTCTGCTAATATCACTTCTTTCTAACTTCACTCCCCCAGATTTTAAACCGTCTCTGATGTGTAGAATTGGTGCAGTTTCCTTTACTCACCCCAGCTGCTCTTCGCCTCTTCCCCGTCCCCTGACCGTCAAACTGCTCCGTCCCTGAACTGCTGTCCCCGAGCACAGAGTCCGATCGCTGGAGGGCCTTCACTGACGCTGACGTTAGCTTGTCGGGCTGCTTCTGTGCTTTGGCCTCAAACTGACCGAGCATCTGCTCCACCTGCTGTTGACAGTGACTGTCTTTGTTCCCCTGAGCGAGCGCGGGAGACACAGATGATACCTGCTGCTCTGAGCTGAGGCTTTCTCTTTCCGCCATCTCCTTTGACAGGAGGGATGTAAAGAGGGAGGGAGCGGAGGCAGGGGCGAGGCTGCTCTCTGATAAGGAGCGTTTTCGGGAGGCACCCGGAGAAGAGATGTCTATCAACGACTCCCAGTGCAAACCCTCCAGCAGGGGAATGTCGTCCTCCTCCTGGCTGTGGTCCTCCTGCTCGTTTGGCACCATCTCGATCCCAAACCTGGAGAATCGCAGAACATAACACGAGCCTGAAACAGCTGAAAGCAAAAACAAACCTAACCGTGAAATCTAAATGTAGATCAAAAGCTCACCTCGGCATGCCTTTCCCCTTGTCCTGCTTCTTCCTGACCTCCTGATACACCTGCTCCCAGTTCACGTTGCGCCGAGACCCGGAGGAGCTGATGAGCTGCCGCACCGTCGGTTTGAGGCCCGAGTCCTTTTCTGTGTCGCTTCTCCGTGACTCGCTCAGGTTTCGCACCCGTCTGGCGATGTTCAGGTTGGGCTCGTGGTTTCCTGTTTTGCTCTTCGAGCTGATGTGTTTGGTCAGGTCACGCTTTAAGACGGGAGGCAGGTCAAGTTTGGACAGACTTGTTGTGTTTGACCCTGAGACCGTCGGAACCTCACCGCTTCTGGAGGTGTCACTCTCTGAGCTCTGCCCTGCCTCGACAGCTTGCATGGCTTCGTCCGGGACAACTGAGCAGGTTGGCCTCTCCGCTTTCTTCATCTTCTCCTCATCTTCTCTGCCGGAGGCCGCGGGCTCTGAGCTCTCCATGGTAGACGTGCTCACTTGTAACGACTGCAGAAACTGGCTGCTGTCTGAAGACTGCAATGCAGGCTTTTCTGGCCTGACTAAGTCAGGAAGATTTGGTTTAGCAGCATTCTGCCTGCAGCTGTTTTCTTTGTTGACTCCGATCTGACTCTGAGCGTGATCCTTCTGCTGCTCCTCCACAATGTGCCGCGCCATCTCTGTCTTGTTGTCACTGGAGCTGTCCAAAGAGCCTCTCTTTTCTAACATAATCCGTCTTACTTTCCAGAAGGTTTCTGGCTGCTGCCGTTCTTGATTTGATTTCAGGGGCCCAGCAGATGGAGCCTTAGAGCTGAGTCCACTCTGCTTTGCATTTGCAGTTGGCTTTGATTGTGCCTGCGCTTGACCGGAGGCCTTACTGAGCTGCGCTCCACTGCTGAGACCAGGAACTGAGGACATCTTCTTATCCTTCTGCAGCAGAGGCTTATTATCCTTCTGGTTGGAAGGACCAGATGTGCAGTTCTGGGGGCCTTCTCTCTGAGCACTGCTGCTTCTACTGCCGCTGCTGCTCCTATCTCTGGGCTTGGTTTTGGGAATTGTTTTATGCGTCTTTTTCTCTTCCACACTAGGAGTCGACTGCCCTTGTTTCTGCTCAGGTCGGGACAGCCTGTTAAAGGCACTGGTGTCTGGTGCTTTGTCTTGCTTCTGGGGTTTGGGGACTTTGGGGTGCTTCTCTGATGAGTTCGGGTTGGAGTCTTTATGGGACACGGATTCAAAGCCCTTTGTGACTGGATAGGGCGACCAGCGACAGGCCTTGTCCAGCTTTGGATTGCTACCAAAGGTCTTAGAGTTTTTATTACTGTTGTGGTCAGACTCTGGAGGTTGTCCCTCTCCATTCTGAAGCCCACCACCCTGCTGAGCTCCCTGGTCATTGGCTGTCTTTTGAAACTGTTGCAAAGTCCGGGAAAAGAAACTGGGGGGAGGTGGACACGTCGGAACAGGACCCAAGAGGCTCAAGGGCCGGCCCCTTTGTGGGTACTGGGAAATATTGTTGTGGCCGTAGATCCCATTACTACTGCCGCCGCTGCTGAGCCAAGGCAGTCGACTTTGTTGATTGCCAGAAAACCCGCCCTGATCCCACTGCCTCCTGTTCCATCCTTCCTGGTTATTCAAGCTCCCACCAACAATCTCTTCAGATGCCCATTTCTGAAAGTTGGGGGGCTCCTGAGCGTGCCAGGTGGCGCTCTTTCCCTGTCTATTATTGTGCCAGGGTCGGGGCTCCCCCGGTTTAGCATTATATCTGTTGCTCCTGTACCAAGAACTGTGCTGACCGGATCCACCGAACCCCTGTGACGGCTGCTGCCAGGCGCACTCCAGTCGGTATCGCTGCTTGGCTTCTTTTAACCTCTGCTGAAACTCCTCCTTTCTCTTCCGGTCCTCCTCTTCTTTTGCCAGCTTTGCAGCAGCCGCCTCCTTCTCTTTTCTACAAACAACACATACAGATAAGAACCCGGTTCCCAATTTATTAGGTACAACTGTGCAATCTATTGCATGGAAGACACCTGGCGCTATGATGCAGTCCAGTACAACACCACCTTTAAACTAAAGGTAGAGTTTATGACAGACCAGTTGCATTGAATAGGTAAATAATAATTGCACTACACAGCATAATGTCCAACCAGCAGCTGTTCACACGAACAAATAGACAGATGTGTAAATAGGCAAATGTCAACTTGAAAGGTGGTGTGAAATGTAAAATGAAGGGTTGTGTTCACAGCTTGTTTCTGTCGCCCACAAGTGGCCCGAAAAAATTTAATTAATGTAAGCTCAAGACTCCTTTGCACAAATGGTGAATCGCATTAAAATAAAGCTAATTTGAGATGCATTTGAATCTGTTTAACAAAATGTAAAAGGTTTCCCTGGCAACCGTGACCCTAGGGTTGGTTCACACAGTGTGACCTACAGCTCTGACCTGCGGAGGGAAAATATCTGACATGTGACGGGCCGACAGCTGAACGCCAGCTTCACCACACATGTCACACTTTCCCAGCTGCTACGCTCAGACATTTGCTCTGAGGTTTCCGGTGAGACAGTGAGATCAACACTTGTGTGTTTTCAGGAAAAAAACCTGCTCTCAGAAAGCAGACTCACAGGTCAGCTTTATGTTTCTGCAATCCTAAAAATCACGTGGTTTAGAGCGAAGGTTTTTACTTTTGTTATTCTGCTTCTAAAGGGCAGAAATCTTGGGTCTGAACTTTATGTGTGCAGTCATGCTTTTTTTTTTTTAGTCTGGGTCCTGACATTTGACTCCAGACACTGGTCAACGTGAAGCAGCAGCTAAAAGAGTCTTGTGAGCACCGCCGAGCAGAATGTGACTATACATGGCGTACAGTGTGTACACACACACACGCACGCACGCACACACACACACGCACACACACAACAGTTTGTGAGCACTCACCTATCTTTACCTTTGTGGTTTAATCATGAAATCAATATTATAATATAGACTAAGATTAAGCTATTAGAATAAACAATAAGCAAACTTTTTTAAATAAAAAAAAAGACTTTGTAATAGTCCTACTACATTTATAACAATATATTTATTATGTAAATTGTAGACTGCTACAGACCTACTAGTCAAGTTTTCTTAGTTTTAAAGCAACAGTCCTGACTATTATTCCTCCAGCTCAAAACCCTAATAACATCAAAAATACTGTCTCACCTGATCTGTTCTTTCCTCTTTTGAATCAGGTCCACCAGCGCTTGGTCAAAGTAGTCCTCTTCCTTGTCGTTCCCAGCATGCTTTTGTTCCGCAGCCTCCACATTCTGCTTGTGCGTGGGACTGGAAATGTGGCTGGCATAATCAGTCAGGCTCACCACCGTCACCTTGCACACTCTGCACTCGTGTCCGCAGTCCCTGGGGAGGGAAGGCGAGAGCGGGCGTTCAATCGTTCCTTCAGGCATCTTTCCGATCTAGTCTGGTTTGGTTTTCCTGGTCTGCAGAGCCTGTAGCGACGCGCTCTGGCTCTACTTTCTCTTACTTCAAAGTCAAAATGAAATCAGGAGAGGAGAATACTCAACAATCCTTCAAAAAATAAAATAACTTGTCCAAATTCTCTATCCGTCACAGATCAGGAGGTAGCTAACTTATAATTTGCTCTTAATAATATAAAAAGTTAAAATCTTTATCATCCTGATCTTGTTTTTTCCTTTCTTCAGAAGGCCATAGGTGGCGGAGTGAGGGCAGGAGCAGCCAGGCTGGACCCAGGCAGCATGCTAATCTAGCTGTTTACGTCCAGCCACCACGAGCGGCCGTGCAGCGCAGCACTGGGATGTGTGGAGGGGAGAGAGGCACGGCGCCCTCAGCCTAGTGCCCTGTCATGATGGTGTCTGCTGCGCTCTGAGACTCTACAGAAGGCAATGTCTGTATTTGACCTCACACTCCCGTCTGAGAGCTAGAACCCAACCCCCCTCCAGACCAGCATGTGCTATTAGAACAGGCCTGAGCATCCTGCTGACCAATCCCAAGCAACGCCTGTGTAACTGGAGCCTTGTGCAGCTGCTCGCCGCCTCCACTTCAAAACCTCTCCCAACTATGTCACCCCGTGATTCTGATAGGGGTAGTGACTTTGCTGGCTCCTTCTCAATTTCTTTTTCATATCTGTGTCATGGCATCCTGCCATTTTCTGACCTCTCGTGCAGTTGGCAATCTCTTTATCAATAAGACAGGGTTACTTTTTTTAGTTTGATACGTTTCTACTCAGCTATGTCTGAACTTAAGCTTCAGCCATCCCATCCCTGGAGTGGTAGTTTCATAAATCATCGCATCATCTTGTGAAACTACTGCTCTTCTTTCTTAATTCCCAAACCTGGCACTTGCTGCAAACTGCTCATATGAATTTTTTTTAATGTTTAAAAAGATGCTGTCTTTGCACGTCAGTGTTTATGTTAATGTAAATCCCTGTAACTTAGCAACAACTCAGGACCTGAAAAAGCACTTGCACTACTCGAGATTCTTTCAAGTCAGCAACGGGCCGCATACTTTTAGTAATCTACATGGGAGTCACAAGATAGCCAGTTGCCTTCTATCGGTCATGCCTGTTGTTCCGGAGAGATTGTGTCTAAATATATGTGCCACAGTTGAGACAGCTGCCCCTATATCCTCTTCACCAACACGTGCCCATGTGCACACGTGCCTCGTGACCCAAATGGATTTAGACAAAACTCCTGAATCAAAGTCAAAGCTTTTGTTTTACCGATATATGTTCACTTAAAAAATACTGTGTACAGAGTAAAATGCATAGTCCAGATTATCCAGAGTAATACTCATTTCTGCAACACATCAATGTGATTTTTTACAGTCATTTTACTGTGATTTTTGGAGTCATACTATTTGCAATTCCATGATATCTATCTCTTTTTGGACAAACATAACAACAACTCACCGGCCTTTGAGCTTCTCCAGCTCACGGTGGTGCAGCATAGTCCGCATGTGCTCATCCATCTCCTGCACAGACAAAATGAAAATAAAACTTTTCTTTCAGGCATCCACAAACACATCAAAACACTTAAAGTTTCTACGTTAAGCTAGGCCAGAGATCCCACTGTCCCAGAAATGTAGGTGATTTATAAAAATGTTATACATGTTATAAACATATATAAGTATAATGTTATATAATGTTGATTATTAGAAAAGGAAGTTGAAGATAAGTATAATAATTCTTTATAAAATTACTTAAACACATAACCATGTGTACCAAATAGTCTAGATATGTGTGCAACAACTTGACAACAGAAAATATATGTCATATGATAATGTTGTATTCAATAGAAGTATAATCCTCAATGTTACACAGCTCACGTAACTTGAGTATTTATGCGTAAACCAGTTACCTGCTTGGAGACATGGACTGTTTCACAGAGGATGCACTTTCGGTCTCTCGCCATTTTTAATGTGGGTGGATCTCAGCCGTTACTGTCAATAGAAAAAATGTGTGAAAGTGAAAGGACTCATCAAGAGCTTAAAATCACAAAAGCAACAAGTTCTGTGATACCAGCCTGAATTATACACAGTGTGGTGCAACTGTATGTTTGTAATTGAGTTCATAGCAACAAGTCAGACAAATCCAACCAGCACAGTGGAGGGAGTTTACAGCTTATTTTCCTCTATACAACCACATCTAGCTATTCAACAACATGCCTCAGTACCACAGCCCAAATGCCACGGACACGGCTCAACCTGGACACTGGTCTAATTCCAGTCTGCTGATCGAGCAACTCTGTGGTCAGGAGGCAGTAGAGCCACTGCAGCATCAGGGGGGGCTATGTCTGGACGTGTTTGACGTTCACAAACAGGGTGGGAAATGAACGCCGACCACAGGCTAACTGCTTGGTGAAGTTATGCCTGTGGCTGTTAGGTACTTCTACACTAACAACACCTTCTTAAGATACAGCCGACCCCGTGGAGGCCTTGTTCTGTTCCAACACGTTCATGGTTTATGAATTTGGGGACGAGTAAAATGTATAAATAAAAGTTTGAGAAAACATCTGCCTCCTTTGTAATACCACTCAGTTGTCTAAAACAAAACTATGATGAAAAATAAAAAGGCAAACATTCTTCCGATCGCTATTATTGAAGTTTTAAGAATTTAACTGTAAAATCTGCATTCAGAGAAAGAAATACTGGAAGTGTACATGCATCTGACTACATCCAGAAAGGACAACGATATCTAAACATTTAAAGCAGCCCAAGTAAATAATTCACTGATCTAGGCAATGTTTTGGCAACACAGACTCTCATGACAAATCAATCTAACTTGCAGTTAAAGAACATAGTGTCGTTAAAGTATACAAAATCAGCTTTTGCTAAATAAAATCTGGCAGGTATCAGAGACAAACAAAAGACAGAGACAGTAAGTTAAAAACAAGTTGTGCAAAACTCATCGTGTTAGAAAACTTCTGGTTAAAATCTGAACATTTCAGCTAAAACAGCCTCAGGATTCTTATACCTAAATGTTTCTAAAGATTGTGTCTCAGTTTTTGGTCTCTTTGACCTGAAAGCTAATATACTTGAAAACATTATGAATTCAACAGAAACTCAAAACCAATTTTTTTTTTTTACAAAAGTCAAGTGTTTTGTTGCCGCCTTTCTTCTCATATTTTTAGACAGTGCCTTGTTTCCATCAGTCTGAGCACAACTTTCCGAGCAGTAAAATAGCAAAGTTAAATACAGAGTAAGCGTAATAATAACCACAAATAAGGTCTGGAGATCCCATCACCCTCATTAGTTTTAGGCTTATATTCTGTTCATGATATTATGGAGACCGTTACTATGCCCCCATCACTATTTCTCTTCAGTGCAAAGGCACCAGAGGGCAGCTATTTACAGTATAACTTTAGTAGGATCCCTGGGTCATGTTCCCTCTCAGGCCATGTAATCTCTAGGGGGCAGCAGGCAGGACAGTGTTATACACCCAGTTAATTCCCAAACAGTGATGTTAGCTGCTCGTGCTAGTTGCTGCATCTACGGAAAAACGATCAAAGCCATGCAAGTGTTCAGGTAAATGATAGTTTGATGTGGGATTAGTTTAGAAAAGGATCAATCGTCACAGAGCTTTCTTCTGCTCGTGCAAACACTGAAAAGGACAGTTGACTTTAAAGTTAAATAAAACATTTTGATCACCACATAATGTAAATCCAGGTTCAAAGCTACATTGCACTGAATGCTTGCGGATTCAGAGGGAGACAACAAAAGCGCGTCTGCCCAAATAATTTTAACAACACTCACTTGATAAGTTAGCTGCTAACAGTTAGCTACTTGGTGCAGAAGTTTAACACAAGTCGCATAATAACATCTGAACAATTGGCATTATCATAGCAAGTACATCAAGCGTTCTTTAGTTAGTAACCGTCGACAGCTGCTACAACAAGTCTCTATTTACAATTCAAAAGAAGCTTGTGATTAACTTAGTTTTGATTGTTGTTAGCCTAGCTGCTCGGTTAGCATAAACGTTCATGTGTCCTTTCATTTTTAAGTTAAAAATCAAACAACAGGGTCAACAGACAGTCCGGCTGTATTAGTTATAAACAGTTAAAACGAACTTCAGCTGCTGAAAGAGTTAACCTCAACTTCTCAACTTGAGTTGGTAAGTAAAAAGATTTAACTAGTGGGTTAGCAGGCTAGCAACAGCATGCTAGCCAGCGACACCAACGAAACACAAACGTATTCAGTTAAATTGTTGCTAATTACAAATGCGACAGGGAGTACAGCTAAGACGTGATGTTTTAATACGTTGTAAGTAATGAGACATGACTGTTGGCTACCTTTATAACATCCAAATGTGTGCGGGGCTACAGCATTTTCTCATCCACCGCTGGAGCTAACAATAACATCCACCTCGACCCCCAACTGAACTACAACCCAGGATGCGTTCAAGAACATCGCTATGCAGGAAAACCGGACACTGCCCAAAAGGCTTGGCTGAAAGGTGAGGTCTAACTGTACAGTTTTGTAATTGTTAAGTGTTGAGAACAAATTCTGACCATTTACTTAAGTACTAAAACGTACGGTAAAAACACTTTATTACAAATAAAAGTACCGCACTGAAAATGTTACTTAAGTAAAAGTAGGAAAATGTACTGAAATTGCTCAACACAGTACAATGTCCGCTGTGACTGTTGTATTATTATACCATTAGATTGTTATTACTCATGCATTAATGTTTCAGAAGCATTTTATTTTTGTAGTTTTTTTCTGGTATTTTTATAAGAAAAAATGATTGCTTATTGCTTCCTCTACTTGTATATCTTTTGGACACTATAACAAGACATCACATTTCATAATGACTTCTTATGTTTTATATACAAAAATCTGAATCTGTAAAGTAACCATTAGTTATCAGATAAATGCAGTGGAGTAAAAATAACAATTCCCTCTGAAATGTAGTAGAGTACAGGTATAGAGCAGCATAAAATGGAAATGCTCAAGTTAAGAAACAAAACCAACCACCAAAAAACATTAGAACTGTTTTACGGCAGTGGAGGATTTACGGCACCCGGAATATGGCTGACGTTCCGAGTTTCGACCTGTATGGAAGCCTATAGGGGACTGTATTCAAATGATAATGTAATTCCGTAATAGTAATTCCACATATATTCCTCCTGTATACTTAATAAAAACTAAATAATAATAAAAAATTCACCATATTTAAGTGTTATTTGGCCTTTTGCGTCTTTTAAAAGTAATCTGTATCTGTAACTCTATAGTAGGATACAGTCATTGATTTAGTGTAAAGTGGCAATGGGGCTGAGGATGGACAGGTAAGAAGAGGCTGTGAGGATGTGAGTAAATCACATATTCAGATCTGGGGTTGTTCTTCACCACAAATTGTAAAATTCAAGCAAGAAAAATATATTTTTTATTTTCCAAAATGTTTAAAAACAGTGTTTGAGATACAATAGTGAACAACATCACAATTCAGACAACAATCCAAGTAAATGAACACACTGATACATTTTTTTTTTTTTTTTTACAATACATATGTTAAAATCAAATATAAACAACAGTGTTTGGACACAAACAAACTCAACAGCAGAAAAGTGGTTTCTGATCCCTTTACAGTTCATACTGTTATCAAGTGGTCAGTGTAGGTAGCTATAAACCCTGTTTGGCTATTTCCATGATAATGCTTTGTGACATAAACAGGATATTACTAAGCAGTGCTTTGAAACATAGGGCACACAAATAAAAGACAAGGATATTCCCTTTAATATTATATTATCAACATGAGAACCAATCCAAAAATCCAGCAACATTTTGACCAAAGTTCACATTTTCTTAGCTGTAGACCTTTTAGACAATCAGACTCACAAACCTTCACAGCATCTTCTTTTATGTGCGTGCAAAACTGCATTTCCAGAAATATTCAGTTAGAACATATCAATCACCCTCCGTTACACTGGTACAATGAAGGCAATATTACCAATATTATGTTAGTGCCAATTATTTTTACCAGTAATCACAAAATGGTGCAACTTCTGACGTTAATAAAACACCATCATCTAGAAGTTTAAGACAAAACTCCAGATTAGGGCTTTGGAGAATCTGGATCTGGACAGATTGTTTCGTCAGGGTTTCAGCTGATTTGGTTCAGTTCCCGTGCTTTATTCCTCAGATGCCTCTTGCGCATCTTGATTATCCACTGAATAGTGAGCTTGGCAAAATTAGCAGCCTTGAAGAGAGCCATGAAGACCCCGCAGAGGATGGCTATAGAGTTCCAGGGATTTGCAGTCACTATCTGTTGTGGAAATGGGTAAAGTTGTGTTACAGACTGACAGGCTGATAAATTTCTGATGAGGATAAAGTGTCTGGGAGAACTTACCAGTCTGATTTCTTGCATGAAAGGATCCCGCCATTCAAAAACAGCAAAGAAAAGCTGATTGCTTTGCTCTGATTCAGGTCTTTTATCATTGAATTTCACCACAGTGGACTGGAAGATGCGACACAAATGCTGAAATTAATGCTTTTTTAAAATCTATTTCCATCTTGTGATGTAAGCATGTGTACATTGGTTAGACATGAATACCTCTTGCCGAAACTCGACGGATTCATTGATTTTCCCAGACGTCCTCACTAGAGACATCTTGACCCAGGTTCTGAATCCTCCAGAGAAAGTCCACATGGAGTAATTTCTCTCACAGTCCCTCATGAAATCGGATTTATTCGCACTACAAGTCAGAAAACACAGGTCGCACATTGGAGTAAATCTAAACGCATGTGAACATAATCTACAACATGTCTGGCCACTATCACACCGGGTCAAATAACTTTCGCAAATCACTCTTTACTCTTGTTTCGTAAGGCATGAAGCAGCGGGATGACAACGGTACTTCCGATAAGTCATCTGTCTTTTCATACAAACGTTTACCTAATTGACTTTTACATTACACAAATACCTGGTGGTGGTTATGTAAACGACCAGTCGGTGCATTATCTGTGCTCTGGAGTGTGAGCAAAACAAAACACACCAGACGAGGTATCTGCAAACACTAATGTGACCCACTTGATACTTGCTGTTTGAAGTTACCTGTTAGTCAAGTCACTAAACTTGGCAAAAAGCATGTAAGTGATGGCGCTGAAATCCTCCTCTGTTTCATTATGACTGAACTGCATGAAGATCAACTCTTTGTTTCTGACGTCGGAGGGGCCACGGACCACCAGAGCTCTTTTCTGAGATACACAAGAGAGAGTCAGTAAAATCTAATCCATACTACTACTTTAAGTCAAAGAAAATGTTCTAGATACATCTAAATCTACAGCTACATGTATTTATGGCTGACCTCTTTTTGATTTGTAAATGGCCCAAAGTAATTCACTTCATCGATCAAACAGTCCCCTTCCTGAGGCTTGCCAGGATCCACTAAAGGTGGGATGTAGTCGTGGTAGTGATGTCTGCAGCTCAGCAGCTGAGCTTTGCCAGGATAGAGAGCGATACCTGTGGAAGGAAATAAAAAAACATTCAGTTCATAATGAATAACAGATCATGAAGGATTAAGACTTAAAAGTACAGTAAAGCAATGACAGTGACGTCCAGCCAACTTATATCTCCATACAGTGAAGCTCATGTTCAGCATCGACGACTCAACCTACCTTAAAACTTTCACTGTATGATGTAATGGTACGATTAAAGTTCATTTCATAACACCATAAACTTTTACGAGCTAACAGGAGATAGAAGTCCGACTCAAACAAAATGTTATTGGTAGAAGCAACAAACAATTATTGATGATGCAATAAAAATTGCATCGCAGTGTTTAAATAAAAAACCAAGGTGCTGTGTGACATTCACTGAACAATGACTCAGCTCGCCGTGAACCCACTTGTACAATTTAATCCCTGCAGTGTTGTGATATATTTATGCACCATGGTTGAAAGTCATCTGATGATTTTGCCACTTGCAATTGATTTAAAGTTTAGAAAGTGTCAGCTTGGCCTTACGTCGGTTGTTTCCTAATTACAGTAACTGACTCAGCTTGGTAACTATTTCAGGGATTCAAATGAAGTGAAACAAAATGTGATTTTCAGGCTATAGATGACAAAATAAAAACAATAGTTTAGCTTAACTAACTTGACTTTTGATGTGTTTTGAAGTAGAAAATAGTTTAAGACAAGACTATAGAAGAAATAACCTAAATTTGAACACAAATCGCACATATTCACTTTTAATTCTGCCATTACTGATGTGACCTTCGCCCAAAACCACAACACTAACCTAATAGATCATTTACCCAGCAGGCCATGTTCATGCCAGCTGGACCTCCAAGATTAAACATGGCTGACACGGTGTTCCTGTTCAGTTTGCATCTAGTACTTTGCAGTATTTACTCAAATACTATACTTAAGCTCAGCGACCTGTTGTTGCTAGAGCTGCAGAGAGAAGCCTGAGAGAGGAGATGTGAAACTACACCGACATGGTTTTTGGTTCTTAAAACCACGAATATATCTTCTTATGGATCAACACTTCAAATAAAACACAAGAGAAGTGTAAAACACTCTGAAGGAACAATTCTACATGACGATCACTTTTACTTTTGAAGTTCATGTTCATATTTTACTCTTATGTGTATTATTCATACAGACCAGGGGGAGAAAACGAGTCCACCTCCTTGTAGGTGACAGACGTGACCGGGTGGTTCAGCTTGACCAAAAAGTCAGAGATAGTCTGGTAGGCCAGGAACGCCGCCACCGCTGTCAGCAGCAGGTAGATGAAGATGAGCACCACCGTGAAGACATTCTTCAGGCAGGTTTTACTGAATCTCATCGGTGGACTGTTTTCCCTGATGTCATCCTCTGCGGTGGAAGGAGAAGGGAGGGGGGGGCAGGAAAATGTTAACCATGCCAATGACAAATTCAAACGACTTTAAGAAGGCGAGAAGATTAGATTCATGCCTTGTGAGATGCTGCCGTTCGGCTCCTCCCCCTCCAGCTGCTCTTCGGCCTTGCCTTCGTCATCGTCACAATCGTTGAACTTTGAGGTTAACAGATGGACATTCAGTTAACAAACAAATAACCCTTTAAAAGTGCAAGTGCATATAAAATTATACTCGCAGTGATAATAAGTGAAGCGTCTGTTATATGATGTCGTACGAGGTGTATGTTTGCAGTAAACTATCATGTTGCTTGGTTTAAGTAACTCCCATGCCACTGTAGTTCATTCATTTAGTTGAATTACATATAAAATCTTACAAAAACACTAAAGTACCAGTACATTCAAATTGTTATGTTTGTTTACTGTGTGTGATTTGCTTCTTGTCACGTCTCTGGATAAGATGAACTGTATCTGTGACTATTCAAAACATAAATATAGGATGATAGACAGAAGTCAGTGATAACATGAATCCATTATGTCTGGCTGTAATTAAGTTTAAAGGATTGTAAAATTATATTATGACGGTATGAGACTGTTCTGGACTTGGCAAAACTGTATTAGACTGCATCACTTCTCTTTCTTATCATCACTGGAGAAAAGTAATAAGTACATTTACTCCCAACAATTTTGAGGTACTTGTACTTTGAGTATTTCCTTTTAATGCCACATCATTTTTTGACTCTACGACATTTCAGAGGCGGATATTTTTACTGAACTTCATTTATGTGATAGCCTCTAATTACTAGTTACTTTACAAATTACAATTTTACATACAAACGCACTGTCTGACGATACTTGAAATATAATATATTGTCAAAATTAAACTACCAAACTGTACAAATTTGAATATAATGTAATGATAGGGAAGATTACTAATAATTATACTAATAATAATGGTGTTTTTGATTTAATTCTTATACTATTTTCTCTTTCTCTTTTTTTTTTCTTTATTTTGCTGTGGTGGAAGAATAATATGGGAAAAAACACATAATATACCAAAATCATATACAATAATAATAATAATAATGTACAAAGTAGCTCTACCTAAGCAAGCATAATAGGAAAATCATGCACATTAATGTATTGGTAATAAACAACTGATAATGTAATATATAACTGTAGATTACTTACAGAAGGCATTTCTCTACAGAACTTCCGACATAGAAATGTAATATATGAAATGTATGTATATAAGTTTATAACATATGTGAAATACCCATAATAAAATTTGTATATGTACATATATTAAAAATATCTATATAATGAATCTTTATGTGGTACAACATGTTGCTGCTAGATGTAAGTTTGTTAAAACAACATAAATGTAAAAATGTTCATATGTGTGTTTATTATTAATTTTAAACACGTCTCTTCACATTCTAGGAAAGTGTCTCATGTCTTTTGGACCATACTGTTTATTTTATCAACATATAGTGACAGGCTGTGGGATTAATGTACATTTATCTAACATGTATACAATATAAGCATAGATACATAAACATACATATTTGTATGGGCAAGTCATACACGTCAATATATAAAATTCCAACTTCTATTAGGTTTCATATATAATTTACATGTGTGCTTTTATTTTATATGTACATATGTCATTTTTAGAAAATTCAATGTACATATGTGACATTTGCGTATGTGTTTTATGTTCATCTATCAGCCAGGATTTTTACTTGCAGTACTTTTACACTGTTGTATTTGTACTTTTACTTTAGTACAGGATCCCATTACTTCCTCCACCACTGTTCATGACAAAAGTGCTGCAAAATGACATTACACCGACAGTGAGCTACATTTTAAAGCTTGTTATGAGAGCAGGTTTTAAAGAACGGGGTTTAAATACAAGTTAATGACCAGTCTGAGTCAAGGAAAAACATGAAGTCAGCTAATTTCATTCTATAGGAAGCTGCTTTTTCCTGCAGTCGTCAGCTGTCCAGTCACATGAGGTCAAGTGAGCTGGAAGTTTAACTCTTAATAAAATGTTGAATCCCGATTACAGACAAAAACCGCCCGAATATAAGACAGTAACCTTCTCCTACCTCTTGGTATGACCGGGAGTTTTCTTTCCTGAGCATTACTCTGCTCTTCTTTCAAGGACAAAACACGGTGTAAGCTCTTTTAAGAAGAAGAAGAAGAAAAAGAAGAAGTCTGAAAACTACTTTTAATTAATATCCGATGCATTTTTAATTAGGTGCATTTCGCCCTGGCCCGTGTTTAGGTCCCAGTTTCCCACTCTACAGGGAGACACACCAAACAGCCAGTGGGGGTTTTGGCGACGACGATAAAGCCCATCCCATGATAACGAACCAGGGAGAGGCGGCGATACAATAGAAAACCTCGTGTCCTTGCCGTGGTTTCCTTGTTTCCTTCCCCCAGGTTGTTACCTAGTGCTGCCTTCAGGTGCTTATAGGAAGATGCAGCGGTGACGAACTGAGGTGAGTCCTAACAGTTGAATCATTGGTTTATTTCAGGTGACCATATTCACTCCTCATATTTAACTCTTTAACTTATTATATTAAGATTAAGGTGAAATGAACAGTTAAAACAAATGCAAGATAAAATAAATTATAAAAAGGGGATTATAACTGAAAAGGCAAATAAAATAAAGTAAAAACTCGAGAGACCAGAGTGACGCCCGATTCTCCTCTTACTTACATTGAAGACTAACAATTTTAATATTTTAATTCAGTTCACTATTATTATTTGTTAAACTAGTTAGCTAGCTTGGCCATGGGACGATAAAATGCCGAAAATATTCTACATGAAGCAACATTTAAAAGGATACTGGATTGTTTCGGTGGGCGTTTATTTCTCGTGGCCCCTGTGCTTAGCAACACATCCCTCTGCCACTCTGCCGGTGGCCCGGTCGGCTTTCCTAACTGGGACCGCGCTCATCATAATCTACTGTAGGTATACCGACTATATATGACTTCCTCACACTACACCCACGTCAACAAACCAGAACTATCCCTACAAAGATGGCGTAGGTAGTCCGGGAAATGTTAGCCTGAGTTAGCAAAATTTTTGAAAGTATCCGACCGTTAAACTCCCCCCCCCCCCCCCCCCCTTCTCTTCAGGCGCCATTCCAAAGCCACGCCCTCAAAACACATGAACGCGCACTGCTGGAGTCGAGGAGAGCGGGAATGGAGCGTAGAAGAACGTAGCGGTGATTGTCGTTGTGATATCCCAAAACACAATGGCTCATTCACAAGTAAGAAAACACCCAAGGCTACCATAATGAATGTAAACAACCAACGAATATTGTTAGAGTTGGTAATTTTTTGTTGAAAATACAGTTAGATGTAATAACTCATAGCTGGCTAGCTAGTAGCCGCCTGCGGTAAGGTCGTGTATCAGGCAAAGCTAAAAACATCAACAAAGGTAGCTACACTACTAAGACAGCTACACTACTAATACTAAGTTAGCTACACGACTAATACTAAATTAGCTACACTACTAATACGGCTAAAGTTTCTTTCGAACCTTTATCTTGAATTTTCTAAGGGCATGACTGAAAAGCCAGTAGCACCTACCTAGCTACACTGAAGGTTTTCTTTTTCTTTTACCATCAGTGACGCATATTACGTTGTTTTGTATGTTAGCTTCCAGGATGAGAGCATTGCTAGCTCTGATTCTGAGTACACTTCATCTGACCCTGAATTAATATGAAATGTGTCCATTTTTACTTTTATTGGAACTACTTTATAATTAGTGGAATTAGTGGGCACTTGTAATTTCTCTTTTTCTGGTTTAATCTTTGTTTGTGTTTTAACACAGCTATGGACCAGTATCTAGTTATTTGTTTTAATTTCTGAGGGAGGAAAAGCCAATAACAACTGTTCCTTTGACTTTGAAGCAAAAAGGTTTATTCTTCACCTTGGAAACAGGTCCACTAACTTTTCATGTGAACTTTGAAGAGTGTGATAATGTGAAAAGTGTGATCCTAATTGCTCTCAGATGTTTATAGTTGTTGCACATCCTGCATATGGCCACAAAAAGGTTTACGAAATGGTACGCAGTCCTTGATAGGCCACATACAGCCGTTAACCGATTGTGTCTGAAATATCCGATTTCATTAAATGCACCAGCAGAGGAGCAGCAGTGACAGGGAAGCGGCTGACAGAGTTTCCGCATTTAGGTCGCCAAACTACAGCTCTGCCATGGCAACCACGCACATTTTTGTCCTCTTCAGTGTCCTGTGTGTAACTTTAGCGAAAGATGTTAAATTAAAGTCCAAACCAGCCACTACGCCTGTACGGTTATTCACTGAGGAGGAGCTGAAGAGATACGACGGCAGCGAGGTAAACTATCTGTGAACCGTAATCCTGGGTGTGTGTGTTTTTGTACCTGCGTGCTTGTGCATCTAAAGACGCAGGTGTGTTCACGATTTATCTCTTGTTTTCCGTTGTTTTCCCACCTTGTTGTAGGAGGCACAACCTATTTATATGGCAGTAAAAGGGGTGGTGTTCGATGTCACCAGCGGAAAGGGTAAATAAAACACACCACATCAGTAGACTCCAGATTTAGTTATCGTTATTTAAGTTATCAAGTGGACGTTTCTGTTTTGAATCAAACTGTGAACTGACAGTAACACTCACTCATTTACAGGGGTGAGAACTAATTAAGTTCATTACATCAAGCTCTGTACTTTGGCCTCAGTACAATTTGTATCTACTTGTACTCTACTTATGTATTACCATTTTCTTTATATGTCTTAGCCAGTTGTTCCCAACCCGTGGGCCGGTGTCCCCTGGTGGGCCTTGAAAGTATCACAAGTGGGCCGACAAAATAATTTGCAGAACAGTACAATTTTGGTATAAAAAAAATTGAATTACAAATATAAAAATACTGTTTTTATGTTTTAAAATGAAATTGTCTATGAAATGTTTAAAGACTCCTTTTAATTTTCTTTTCTGGTATTGTTCTATGGAGGTGATGAAATTTGCATATTCAAGATAACTAATAAAAGGCCAGAAAAGTAGTGTTTAGTTGTGGTTTCTCGTCATGTATCAGATGAGTAGATTTCGCCTTTAAACTTGCCACATGCTTTCATTTAAATAACTATTTGAGGCACAAAGAAGTAAAATTATCCAGTTTTTCACAAAACAGCTGAGAAAAGTTCAAAGAAGAAGAAAAAAATACAAATGAGTGTAAAACAACTTAGTTTTTTTCCTCTTACATGCACCATTAGTCAGATTTATCTTGTGACTGTCTGCAGGGGGCCGAACCATAAAACTTGTTAAAACTATCTCCAACTCAACAAGCCACAATAGAAAAATGTTATCTAAGTATTGATGCATCAGTATTAACAATCTAATAATGTCACATTTCATAATCTATCAGTCATAGGGGCCATTTTTTTTACGTACATTTTGATGAGAGTACTTATGTTTTTTTTGTTTTGTTTTTTTTACATATGCAGGATTTTGAATGAAGGTGCTTTACTTGTATTTGAATGCTTGTACTTTGTTTTATTAGTACTTTTACTTCAGTAAAGGATTTGAATAAGATATTTCAATGTTGAAATGATGTTGAAAACTTTCCAGCCCCTCTGCAGAGTTCTAGACTGAATTAATAATCTAAGCCCAGTGGACACTTTCGTCCTCTCAGATTTCTTCAATCAGTATTTCTCTGTTTTCTTTCACCAATCGTAGAGTTTTATGGTAAAGATGCTCCGTACAACGCCCTGGCTGGTAAGGACTCCACTCGAGCTGTGGCTAAGATGTCCCTGGACTCAGCAGACCTGACATCAGATACTGTGAGTTTAGTCTGAACGTGCAGAAGCTCAACTATCGTCCTGACACCACTTCACCCACCTAATCGTCTGGATTACACTGTTTCCCAGAGTTTGAAGATGTTTTTGTTGTGGCGTTAACGCCTGTGGGTGGGGAGCACCGACATCTGACACCTGAGAGTCGGTTGCAAAGCAGCGTTGCATTGTAAGGAAATAATGAACAGGAAAACAAACAAAAAAACTCAGGTGGGAAAGCCCAGAGACACACTGAGCAGGTAAAATGAGGAGAAGAGAAAATTCAGTCAACACTTCTTCTGCATTTCACTTCTCAATTATGTCAAATTTTCCTACAAATATATGAATCATAGGTCATTCAAGGACATTTAAAGGAATAGTTTATTGCTTATTCACCTTCCTGCCAGTCAAGAAAAAGTTCCAGCACATAACTTCATGTAAAACTACAATGTGCTTTTTTCACACTTCTGTTTCTTTGTATTTTAAAAGAGATGCAACATGTTAGTTTACACACAAAAATGACCAAGTAATAAATAAAAACAATAGAAATAAGACAATAATATCAGGAACTGAGGAAACGCTGAAGACTGGAAAACAAAAAAACTGAAATGTTATAATAGAGAAGATGTATTAAAGTGAGTAAAACCAGTATGATATTATAATCAATTAAAAATTAAGACAAAATCGTAAAGATAAAATTCTAAAATTGTAAAAGAGAGGGAATGTTTGGAAGTGAGTAAAACCAGAAATAAAGGTAGAAATTAAATAGATTACCAGAAAAATAAAGTAGCTTATTACAAGGAAAGTAATCCAGAAAATAATCATAGAATAAAATAAAAGGAGAAAACTGGGAAACAGCTTAAAATATATAAATTAATAGAAAGATAAATAAATAGAATTCATTAAAAATCCAGACTGAAAAGGTAGGTCTTGAGTTTGCTTTTAAAAGTATGAACACGACCAACAATATTAAGAGTAAGATGTGTCAAAAACACAAAATTAACTTACTCTCAAGTGAATTATGAAATAAATAACAAAGGAAAGGATGATAGAAATAAACACAGAGCACACCTCAAACGCCTCACCCACATCACCCTCGCCTCACAAGGTCACTCAGCCTCACTATTTTCCCTTTGTCCCTGCCTTAAAATTATGGATTTATTGATAAACCTAATGTGTCTCACCACTGAAGCACTTGGACTTTCTTCCATGGTGAAATAGCAGCATGTAGATGTGATAACAATGTTATAATGCTTCCTGTGATACGTTTCTTCTGAAATAAGTATGAAATGAAAGGTAAATGTAATAGTCAAGTCATGTCGGTTTTACTTCGACAGCCCAAAAGGACATATTTATCTGGAGGGGCTTTGACACGACACCATCTTCTTTGACACAAGTCGTAGTAAAAAGCTTGTGTCTCTGGTCTTTACATTCACAGACGGGCCTGACTGAAGAGCAGCTGACGTCTCTGGATAGTGTATTTGAAGGCACATACAAAGCAAAGTATCCCATCGTGGGATACACAGCGTCACGCATCCTCAACGAGGACGGAAGTCCCAACGAAGACTTCAAACCGGAGGACCAGCCGCACTTCCGGATCAAAGATGAGTTTTAAATCTCATTTCCTCCGTTTGTACAATTATTATTATTTCAGGAAGGAGTTTTGTTTTGTTATCTCTTTGAATATTTTCTCTTTACTTGATCAGAATCAGAATCAAATAAATGTAATAAAGGTACAAGAGGAGAAGAAAATACATATGACTGAACTGAAGCTGTGGGAGCTTTAATGCACACAGCCCCTAAGAAACCATTTCAATACATGTTATATCTTTTTTAAGGACATAAATATAAATATATATTAATATTAAATTATTCAGTTCTTATCTATTGAACTTTCAAAAACAGAGTGGGATGACATGTTTTTTTACCTTCATAAAGCTGCAGTTTTATGATGCTGTTCTACATTTGTCAGAAATGAAGTTAAAACATAAACAGAGTATTTGATTTATTTGATAGAGAAAGACATGAAGAAGTTAAATGTGATATTTTGTCATTGTGTGATTAAAAACTGTGAATCTGCAGCTCTGTGAATGTTTACATGATCAGAATCAGTCCATGTTATTTAAACCTGATTTTTGTTTTTCTACAATTATCATTAAAGTCCTTAAATCAAATAAAAGTTCTCAAGGTTTGTCTCACTTGACTCTTCCAAAGAAACATGCTGCTGTTATCTTGGTGTGATTTCTTTTCGACTCACTCGTGTCATCTCCAAACAGGCAACACAAATAGTACGTCGGGGCCTATATAGCCTCCCGTGCTCCGATCAAAGGTCAGAGCAGTTCGGCTGCTGAGATAGGTGATTGTCTTTGGGTGGAGCGTCTTGCTCTGCCGGGTGGTCACACTGGAAGTAAAGCCGTCAGTTCTGTGCGATAGTAACCACGTCCAACCTCCCACGTTACTGTGTGAGTGATCTACAGCCGAGTTCAAAGGACACAAGCCCTGCCCTTGAGTCTGCCCGCGAGAGCGGAGCAGCTTTCTTTATCAGGTGGAGGTTCTGCTGGGAGTCGGCCACTGCAGCCTTGCTCAGCCTGGGAGACACTTTCTTCTTCTGGAGCTCGTCCACCAACCAGAGCCAAGATGCCCAAAACGGTAAGAGCTTCATGCTGTTTCTGACGAGATCATTAAACGTGTGACTGAAATGTTTCTCCAAGTTTGAAAAAGGGAGTGGTGGGTTTATAAAGTCTTCTGTAAGGTTTGTTGAAATGTTTGTGCGGATATAGAAACCACTGAGATTCTTACTAATCATGTACGTTTTGATAGTTTTTAGTCTCTTGTTGAACATCTTTTTTTTTTTTTTTCTTCTGGGAGTTATTTCCAAGAGGCACCGATCCTTATTGGTATTTACTCATTAACCAAATGTAGAGTTTGACCCATGCTGCTCACATTCCTGGCAGAAACAATGCTGCTAAAATGCTACGTCAACTGAGCCGTGTGTTGTTTGAATGGTCGTGCAAACCTGATGATAATCACCTTATTACCTTTGGGGACACTGGAATGACTTGCAGATGTCCTGAATGACTTTCCCCAGCCACTCATGACTGTACGGTTTAACCTTTTTGATTTTCTGAGACTGTCAGCATTAATCAATTTTCCATCCAAAATTAAAAGAAACACCCTTCTGCACTTATTTGCTGAAAGTCCTAAATGCCCTCAGTAAGAGCTACTTAAGTATACAGCATCAGTCTGTAGGAGAGCTGATAAGAACGGCCGAGCTGTGCATTACGTCTGAAAACTCTGCGCTTGTATTGACACTCCAAGGAGAAAGCCTCTCTTAAGAGGTCACGCTGACGTCTGCCTCCAGTTCACTGACGTTAAACTAACTTGCAATCAAATTAATATGAGTCGTGGTGGCAGGTGCTGCTTGTGTTGTTCTGCAAGTTTAATTTTGGCATAAATTTGAACAGTTAAACAGGAAAGTCAGACGTTTGTAGCCACTAAAAACAAGTATAAACAAATAAAAAATAAAAACAAATTCAATGGAGCAAGATACTGATTGATTGTAACAGATTACTGCTTTGGTCATGTCCACAGTCAGTGATTTGAGTCGGGGTCCGGCTGTGGCAGATGACAGTGGGTGAAGCAGTTCTCTCACAATGAGTGGAGTCAGTTGAGAAACACTATGGACGCTTCATAAATGGATTGTTCCAGTTTTTGTTACCCAAGTTTCTGTGGTGTTTATCTTTATGACACCCGGGGCGTGCTCTTGTGTAACTTCATAAAACGATTGTGTAACTGCTTCAAGCCCAATTTGGCTGCAGTAAGCCAGGGTCACATTGTCTCTCTATGTATCTTTGGTTTTCTTTTGGAAAATATTGACAATCACCCTCTTTGTGTCCTCTGGGAAATCCACTCCAGAGACACACAAGAGGCAGATTTATGTGCCAGTTGTTGTAAAAAAGTTGTTGATCTTAACGAGCAGTGGTGAAGACTAAAGGCAACTTGGCAAGCAGCGAGTATTTTGATATTTTAATCTGCCTATGCGCAACCTTGTGGCACCTCGCAAGGGTAGTCCAAAGTCTAATGAGATAGTGAGCAATTATGGTTTATGAACAATCCACTTCACAGCTCCACATTAAAGACATCCTTCACACAACTGACTGTATTATTAATTATGGTTGTTTTTTGTTTTTTTTTACCATGTAACAAGTCGTTTATTCATAATGTCACAAAAAAAAAAAAAGGTGAGATATTCCTGCAGAATTTAAGTGAAATCTCGCTCCAAAAACAGCTCTGAGAAATGCAAGATTCAGATTTATATAAGAAAATTAAAATAAAAGAGCTGAACACTTGGACTGAAAGGAAACAGAAAACCTCTGTTGTCATGTGACTTAAAGACCTTTTTTTGTTTGTTTTTTTTTGTCGCAGGTCAACGTTCGCGTCACCACCATGGACGCGGAGCTGGAGTTCTCCTTCCACCCCAACACCACGGGGAAGCAGCTGTTTGACCAGGTCTGTATGTTACTCCTATGGACGAGCGCTTACACAGGTTTATACCGGACGTTATCATCATCATCATCATCATCATCATCATCACCAGAGTTGTCTCAACTGGCACCTTGAGAACTTATCACCTAATAAATTTCCTTTCATGTTGAACTGTATAATTACTAAGTGTATGATTGTAGTGAGTCACACAGTGAACGCTACCTGATGCTGGACTCAGACATTCATATTTTACAATTTCTTTCTTTTTCTTTTCTTTTTTTTTATAATATTTTTTTAATAATAGTCAATCAAGATGCTATAAGAAATTAGCTTCTTTTATTTTTTTGCAGAGGAAAAACTGTGTAAAAATACTTAATTACAAGTAAAAGTCCAACATTTAAAGTTTTGAGTAAAAGTAAAAAAGTATTGTCAAAAAAAAGGACTTACTAGTAAAAGTATTCATTATGATAAATGGCCCCTTTCATATAGTTTTATTATTAATATTTATTTATTGTATTATTGTTAGTGATGCATTAAGGTGGAATTCACATTTTACTGTTTTTAGATGGTCAAACTGGAACAAATCCAACCATATAAAACACTGTTGGGTAGTTTAATCTGAAACAGTTTATAAAATGTGTACACTCAGACAAACGCTGAATTATCAATGACCTGATAACAACAGTGACATCACCACCCATCAGTGTGACGCCCTCCTTACCTGGATGATCTATAGAATATAATTACTTAAACCTTTGCACTTGACAGGAAGGCAGGTCTGTGATAAAGTGGTCGTGAGGCTTTAAAGTATATTCGGCACCTCAGCTGCTGATCCAGCTGCTCAGAGTGAGACTGACGTGTCCGCCGCCTCCTCACAATCTGTCTCTGTTCTAATGACATGTTGTCCGAAGGTTGTCCTGAAGTTTGATGAAGACTCTGGTCTCTCTTGACTTAAAGGGAGGGAAGTCATGTTTCTATCATGTCTATAACCTTCTGTGTGTGTGTGTTTGTGTGTGTGTATGTGTGTGTGCGTGTGTCAGGTTGCCAGAACCATCGGACTGCGAGAGATGTGGTACTTCGGGCTGCAGTTTGTAGACGCCAAAGGATTCATCAACTGGCTGAGCTCTGAGAAGAAGGTGTGTTTGTGGTTTCACTGAGCGAGCGAGATGAGACTCTGTTGAGTCTTTCCACTCTGCACTCCGCACAAGTCTTTAAAAAGTCAAGGCAAGAGAATCACTCCAGAGTTGATTTTAAAATACGGCTGTTGGGTTTTTGAAAGACGTCATGAACCATCGAGAACATCCGGACAGAGTCAAAACTTAAACACAGAGAAGCAGCGTTCAGTTTCTATGCTCCACACATCTGGAACAAACTCACAGAAAACTCCTCAGTTCTTTTAAAACAGGACTTTTCTATGTGCCACTGCAATGTTTTCAATTAAATTCAGCCTCATTTATTATATTTCTATTTTATTTGTTTATTATCTCTCACTGCACTTTAACTTACAGCATCATATACTAAAATAGATAGACAGACAGGCAGGCAGACAGACAGACAGACAGACAGACAGACAGACAGACACTTTATTTATCCCTTAGGGGAAATTCCTAAATAAATATTACAGCTCACTCAAACTTACTCCAGTCTCAGTCCTGCTCAGCTCCAATAATCCTTTTACTCTACAAAACACCGACAGTTCAAATGATATATTTAAATTGTATTTATATTATTTATTCACTATGGAAACTGTAACACAATTTGTTATTTTTTATGTATTTTACTTGTTTTATTCCTATTTATTTTACTTAAATACCAGAAAAATACTATAAAAATACTAGAATTTAAAAACATATCGCCTGCACTTCCACCCTGAAAAAGCTCACTTTAATAAATTATAAACATACAAACACACACTTGCATGCAACAGTAAGAATCACCATGAAATTGGGTCCAATTCTACTGTCTTTTCTACTGTACTATAACTGTTCTACTCTCTTTTCTCATGGTCACATCTGTCCGTGCTCTGCTCAGGTGATGTCCCAGGACGTGAAGAAGGAGACTCCCCTGCAGTTCAAACTGAGGGCCAAGTTTTACCCGGAGGACGTGGCCGAGGAGCTGATCCAGGACGTCACCAGGAGGCTCTTCTTCCTGCAGGTGAAGGAGGACATCCTGGGGGAGGACATCTACTGCCCTCCGGAGTCCGCCGTGCTGCTGGCCTCCTACTCCGTCCTGGCAAAGTACGGCGAGTACAACAAGTCGGTGCACCACCCGGGTTACCTGTCCTCCGAGCGCCTGCTGCCCAAAAGGTGAGTGTGAGTTAAAATTCGACACATTGTTGGGGCGAATGTTGGACAAAAACAAGACGCACACCAAGTTATATCTACTGACGACCTGAGAACGAGAGGATGTTAACCCAGGAATTATTTTTACCCTGATGTATTTTATTTATTCTAAAGAGGTTCAATTATCTGGTAATACATTTGAAAATAGAATTTGAGGTGGTCTAAATGTTTTTTCTTTCTCTTTTTTATTATTCATATTCATACTTATTTATTATATATTATATCTTATATATTTGGTTAAGTTCTTGCAGATCGCTTAAGTGCCACGTGAAAAAGATGTGCGGCTCTCTCTAATGAAAGATTCACCTCATCGTAAATTGTAAAACTTTTAGTGTTAAGAAGAAGAAGAAGAATTTAATCATTTACTGACGAGGAAATACAAAGAAATACAAACGTCTGAATCTCACGCAGTTAAATAACTGACTCCACTATTAACTATTAAATAACAGAGGCTCAGAAAGACGTGACAGTGCAGCATGTGTTTGGTTTATCCCTGTTTGTGTTGTAGACTGTATATAAGATATATGTGTGTTTACACACACTGTTGACATTTTGACCAGTGTGAGTTGCTGATAGCTGGTGTCTCCCCTCAGGGTGATGGAGCAACACAAGCTGTCCAAGGATCAGTGGGAGGACAGGATCCAGGTGTGGCACGATGAGCACAGGTCGATGCTGAAGTAAGTCAAAAATCAAGTTTTATCTTCATTTTTAATCAAGAAATAACATTTTACTCTTTGAAATGAAAAGTTAAATCCATATTTGCTGCAGACGCTACATTACTGAGTCAGTTTTCTGACTTGTTACTTGTTGCAGTTTATTTTGTCTCAGTGAAAAAGTGAAATGGTTTTATGTGAAAAATAAAAACAAAAAGTAAACACACAATTCAGTGTGCCACTATCCTGTAAGGCTGCTGCTGCACTGGAGTTAAAATGTCTCTTGTATTTATTTCACTAGGTAAAGCTAAATGTACATTTTGATGTGGAGGCCGACAGGTCGTTGAGTAAAAGATGAAACAAGAACAGACACTTTGGTGAATTAAACCCCTTGATCTTCAGCCTCAAATTTACTTATTGAATATGAATTCTTCTGAAACCTTTATTGAATCTATTTTGGTTTAGCTTTCAATATTTTGTCGGTAACTAAAGGTTAATATTTAACAATTAAAAGCTCAAGGATTTAAAGGTTCAATAGGTGACTTTTATTAAAACTTTGCACTTTCCTGAATGAAAACAACCGATTAGGTCGTCAAATCCTTGGCGTTGGTATTTAACAAAATGACTCCCGACACAAGCAGGGTTGTGAATTGCACTTTAGAGGTAAAACAAAGGGAGAGAAGAAGAAATAATCAATAATAAATTAGTTGGGACTTTGAGTAGAACAAATCTGAATGGGTCGACCCTGCTTTTAGTTTTAGTCTGAGTAACTTTAAAAGTTTAAATCTGGTGTCTGAGGTCAAGCTGCTGCAGTTGGAAGTCACTTTTCTGTCTCACCTGTTTGAGTAAACGATGAATTAATGTATTAATAATGAAATAATACCATAAAATTGTTAGATGATTCATATTCGAGCAGTCGAGCCTGTGCGTATTCTGACATTTTCCCACTCGTCCGTCCAACCTGAACAGGGAGGAGGCGATGATCGAGTACCTGAAGATCGCTCAGGACCTGGAGATGTACGGCGTCAACTACTTTGAGATCAAGAACAAGAAGGGCACGGACCTGTGGCTGGGAGTCGACGCTCTTGGACTCAACATCTACGAGAAGGAGGACAGGCAAGTCAATAAACACACGTCTCGAGTCCTTCTTTTATTAACGTTGCATGTGCGGAGTTCATCGACCTGATGACACACAGCTGTAGACAGGAGGGCAACACACGAGCGGTCACACCTCGGTCATCGACCCCCCGCTGCCTTCCCTCTCGGTCGGTCAGGCTTTAAATAACACGTTTGATGGCGTGGCGGTTGTTTTTAAGAGGCCGTCAACGTGAACACACACTCTCTCTCACTGGTCTTTCCTCTGTTACCAACTACGTGTTTTCTGTCTGTAATGAACATGCCGTTAATTTTGTTTGATCTCCTCTTCTCTCCGTCCTCCAGGCTGTCTCCAAAGATCGGATTCCCCTGGAGCGAGATTAGAAACATTTCTTTCAATGATAAGAAATTCGTCATCAAGCCCATAGACAAGAAATCCCCTGTAAGTATTCCACAAGTTTAACCATCCTCAGCAGTGACTGCATTTGTGTGTGAGTGTGCAGTTGTCTAGCAGCATCAGTGTCGTCTATGCAAATGGACGAGCAACATTTTTAGTTTAACCGGTAACATTTGTTTTCAGTTCGTCCGCCCGTCTCACTCTCGTGGACACGATATCTCAGTAACACCTCGACAGAACTTCTTCAGATTTGGCACAAACATTTGCTAGGACTCAAGGATGTGCTGATTAGATTTTAGGGGACAAAGGTCAAAGGTCAAGGGCGTGGTGACCTCACAAAAAAACAGTTTTGGCTATGTGAACGCATTATCTCCGTAACGCCTTGAGGGTATTTCTTAAAATTTGGTAAAAATGAAAATGAAATGAAATGAAATCTATTAAGGCACATGCTCCCTGTTAAATAAACCAATGAATAAATATTAAATAACCCTACTTACATACCGGACTCATCTTATTTAAATGTCTTTTGATATTGTCTCGTGTTTCCTCTAATACTTTGCCTTTTAACACTCTATGTAAAGCACTTTGAATCACCTTGTTGTTAAAAGCTGCTGAGCAAATAAACCTGCAAACACCCACAAAATGATTTCAGTTATGGCTCCCTGTCATAATCATTCTAGAAACGGGATTAAAACATGAATCTACATGAGGCTTTTACCGTCGCTGAAATGACGTTTCCTGTTTTTATTTTCGTCTATTTAAGGATTTTATATTCTATGCTCCGCGGCTGCGAGTCAACAAGCGTATCCTCCAGCTCTGCATGGGCAACCACGAGCTGTACATGCGCCGCCGCAAGCCCGACAGCATCGAGGTCCAGCAGATGAAGGCTCAGGCCAAAGAGGAGAGGCTGCAGAAGAAGCTGGAGAGGTGGGTGAAGAGTTGCTGGTGAAAACTACTCCGTTGTCACACAGACAGGAGAATTTGGGATTTCAACTCGGTTTTTCTTTGTGTCGCGCAGGGATCAGCTGGAGAAGGAGAAGAAGAAGAGGGAGACCATCGAGAAGGAGAAGGCGCAGATGGAGAGTGAGAAGCAGGAGCTGATGATGAGGCTGTACCAGTTTGAGGAGACGACCAAGAGAGCAGAGAGAGGTGAGACACACAGACTCTTTTCAGACCGTAGACAAACGATTTCAGTCTTTAAGTCTTAATTTCTTCACAGATTTCAAAGCTGGAATAACGTGGCTTTACTGCCCTCTGCTGTTTATCTGCTTTACATCCACCAAGAAGTTAAATTACGTTATTCATTTAAGTGTTTAAACTTCCATGATCTGTCACGTTTTGATTTTTGACTGACTTATGAAGCTCATCATAACAATAATTTGACTGTGGTAAGAAATAAACTCTAGTTTCAAGTCTTGAAAGTCTTGAGTGAAAGTTCTCTGAAGCCCCATTTAATGAGCATTAAAATGTATTTAAAATGTACACGTTTTAATTGCAGATGATCAGTGTATGGGATTTCTGGGGAGATATGATTGAGTGATTTTTGATAATGTCCAAACAAGCGTGTAACACGGAGCATTATTCTAGCAACATGCATCTAGCAAACAAAACTTTAAGTCTGCGGTTCCCAACCTGGGGCCCCAAAAGGGCTCCACAACATTATAAAAAGGTAATTAAATAATTAAAGTGAAAAATGTTTCTGTTACTTTGAATTAATTTTCTTTTCTTCTGACTTGTCCCTCATTTTTGGGGTTTTCTTCATGTGAAATACGATGTGTTTCATGCGTCTTTAGGGCAGTAAAAACTCTCAGTCTGCTCACAAGTAGACACTGGTTCATTTTAAGGGTCCCAGAAAAGCACCAAGATGCTTTTATCGGCCTGTATTTTAACACCGACCGCACTTGACAAATGTCCCTGTGTTTCCCGGACTTGGTCGTGCAGAGCTTCAGGAGCAGCTGGACCGGGCCATGAGGCTGGAGGAGGAGAGGAGGAGGGTGGAGCAGGAGGCATCCCGGCTGGAGACTGAGAGGATGGAGGCCATAATAGCCAAGGAGGAGCTGGCCAGGCAGGCGGAGGACCAGATCAAGAGCCAGGAGCAGCTGGTGAGTGCACGGAAAAACTCAAGATCCTTCACGTGAGAAAAAAGCTCATGGTAGAAAAAAAAAAAACACTCATTACAAAATAAATCTCCTCCATCCAGGATAAACACATATTAAGAGTTTAAACTGCACATCCTTCAGTTTGGGTGATTTTTACTGGGATTACATTCATCATGAGAAAATGATCTGAAACTCTTTCTCACAATAAAACTCTTAAAAATTAAACCCAAACATGTTTATGTTTTTATAATGATTCTTTGAGCTCATTGAAGTTTAAAGTGAAATCTGAAAGTTTCTGCAGCTTTCAGGCGAGATTTATTCACTGCACGTTCAAACTACTGTTAAATAAATGGTGAATTCCAGTCATAGGAGTTTGATCTCTGTCCGTGTTCGGATGATTGAGGTAAACAGGTATCTATTCTTGTTTTTTTTTTTCCCTTTCCTTTCCTCCCCCCAGGCTGCAGAGCTGGTTGAGTACAGCGCCAAGATCGCTGCGCTGGAGGAGGCCAAGAGAGTCAAGGAGGAAGAGGCTGAGTCATGGCACAACAAGGTGAGTTTGCAGCCTGAGATCAAAGGACGCACAGGGCTCCTCCAAGTCACGGGGATTAACCTGGACAATGTCCAAATCTAACATCAGCTGGTTGTGTTTTTGTTTTGTTTTTTGCCACCTGTACATTTCGCCTTCCTCGTCTTTCCGTGAGTTTCATCACTCATGTTGGGACAGTTTCGTATTTTCCTCACCAGCTATCTGTGATGTATTTAATATAGAACAAACTGGACAACACAGCTATTTGGCCTGTAATAAATGGTTTATAACGCACTAT
The DNA here is from genome assembly GCF_021018895.1 of Seriola aureovittata. Classification (NCBI taxonomy): domain Eukaryota; kingdom Metazoa; phylum Chordata; class Actinopteri; order Carangiformes; family Carangidae; genus Seriola; species Seriola aureovittata. Next base: position 3,214,690 of record NC_079376.1, on the reverse strand, counting down.
AATGAAGCTGTGTCCAGTTCTATAATTAGGTTCTATACGTACGTGTGTCCCACGCTCGTGGACACAATATCTCAGTAACACCTTGACGGAACTTCTTCAAATTTGGTAAAAACATTCACTAGGACTCGAGGATGAACTGATTAGATTTGGATTTTGGTGCTATAAGGTCAAGGTCAAGGTCACAATGACCTCAGAAAACACTTTTTAGCCATTCCTCAAGACGTCACCCAGCAATTCTGAAAACATTTTCTAGTTCTTTTGTCTTTTAGCACAACATCTCACATGAGCATGTCACACTGCGATCGTCTGACACATTTTACTTGTGACAAATAGACCCTTTAATTCTTGACCCATTTTGTTGCCAGAAATAAAACCGGGCTGATATCCAGCATCAGTAACTGAGACTGAAACTACAACCTGAGATCAGAGAACACTTCGCCTGCTGGTTTCATTTGTCCTTAAACTTGTGATCAGACTCCGGCGCAGCGAATGACCCCGATACCCGTCATAACCTGTTTTTCTGTATGTGTGTGCCTCCGATGTAAATGAGCTTTTTTAGGCTACAACTCTGGTTCATTTACAGTTTTATATTCTCTTGACCAATGAGCTCTGTCCCTGTCAACCTCCACCCCAGGCGAAGGAAGTGGAGGAGAATCTGATGAAGACGAAGGAGGAGCTGCACACCGTGATGACCTCAGTCCCTGCAGCCCCTCCTCCTGCTCCCTCCTCTTCCTCCTCCTCCTCCTCGGACAGCGAGAGCGACCACGAGGAGCACAGCGAGGAGCACAGCACCTGCAGCGCCGAGCTGCAGATGCAGGACATCAACGACCACCGCCAGGAGGAGGACAGGCTCACCGAGGCCGAGAAGAACGAACGGCTGCAGAAACAGCTCATGGTGAGTCCTGCGTCGAACAGGCTCACTGTGAAGAAATGTAGTTACAAGGTGCAGCGGCATTAGAAGAAATGTATAATATATAATCAATATGACAGTATAGGAAGAGGGTTTTATTCCTCCACGCCGGCGACAGTCAGAGCCGAACGCCATATTTGTTTTCAGGTTGACCGTCAGTCTCATTCTCGTGGACACAATATCTCAGTAACACTTTGACAGAACTTAATATAAAATAATTCACTAGGACTCAAGGACAAACAGTTTAGATCTTGGAGGTCAAAGGTCAGCGGCGTGGTGACCTCAGAAAACACTTTTTAGCCATTATTCCAAACTTCACACAGAAATTGAGACACAATTTCACACGTGGTTCATATTTTCTACGACTCTGGATAAACGGGGGTGTAACCTGAAAGTAGTCTGAGCGGCGGAGGGATACAACCACGAGGAGGTGACTCTACTTTCCTTGTAAAGTGGATTAAGTCTTAAAAAGAAAAAAAAGAGCATCGTTGTGCTTGAATAAGTGAAATTTGTTCCCTCCACAGGCCCTGAGCTCGGAGCTGGAAGAAGCCCGAGACGACGACAAGAAGACCCAGAACGACCTGCTGCACGCCGAGAACGTCCGAGTCGGCCGCGACAAGTACAAGACCCTGCGTCAGATCCGTCAGGGCAACACCAAGCAGAGGATTGATGAGTTTGAGGCCTTGTAGAAAACCTCAGAGACCTTGAAGGTCTCTCCCAAATACCTCGTTCCTCCCTCCCATCTCAGCATCTTTTAATTCAAAGTGTGACGTAATTGTAGTCACACCTGATCTTAGCACGGAGCCGATGTGTGTAATACGACCTCCATGCGTTTTGCTTGAAAGCACTGTGTTTTATTTTTTTCTTTGTAGCCCTCAAACATCTCCAACGTGCCGTTTAGTCCCATTAAAACCTGACGCTAAATGACCACGTGTGTATCACCTTGAAAGACGGAGCTTAAAGCTGCGTTTTCCCGATAAACTGTCTGAACAAAGCAGGTGTGTGAGGTGTACTGTGGAAAATATATATATATGTATGTGTCATGATAAATGATCAGAAAGATTTATAGCGATTTGGCTCCGCAGTTTTGTTATTGTACCAACCTGAAGTGGTTAAATTTCCTTTTGTGTTGTAGATGTCACATATTTAAACCACTGACTTTTATAGATTTAGATTTTGATGAATAATTTTAACTATAAAATAGTATAAAAGAAGTGTAAAAAAAAAACAGCACAGCACCTTTCAGAGGCATTTTGGTTTAATAAGTGACTTAAAACGATTAAGTGATTATCAGAAATGTTGATGATTAATTTTCTGTCAATCATTTAACCCATTAAGAGTTTCGGGTCTTCTGCCTTGTACACCTGTTGTCATGTGTGTCCGGATAATGCCATTTATTTAATTGGTTTTAATATTCTTACGATCTCACATAGTGTTTAAATTGATGGGTTTTATGATTGTATATGTACACGTGTTTATACGAGGGAAGTTTTTCTGTGTTTCCGATTGGATTTGCTTCCTGCTTTTACCACACGGGAACATCTGACACCGGTTTTTATTTAAAACAACCTTCTCCTTCGAGTTTTGAATTTAAAGGACATTCAAATATCATTATTACAGGTGAAATATTATAGATAATAGATCATGTGATTTACTCTTACTCTTACCACAAGGAAGAGCCCAAACTGAAGATTCAGATATGCAGGGTGGTTCACACACTCCCCCCAAAAAAACATTGGATCCTACATTTCCCATAATGCAATTGAATCAATAACATCTTTCATTAGACCTTCGATCTCTCCTAAAACTCTTTGCTGATTAGTGCTGGACTTCATAAAAAGTGTAAAGTGCAGCTTTAAATTCAGGCAAAGAGACAGTGATAACCCTCTGTTATTAAACTTTATAGGGGATATCTCTTGAATATTAAAATAATAATTAAAAAAACAACAACTTTACATTCTGGTTGATTTTCATAATAATACTCCTTTATTCTGTGTGTGTGACACAAGTTGTGTGTTTGAGCTGAAGAATCCTGTTCAGCTTCAGGAGGATGTGCGTTTTGAAATGTTTGCTCACTGACAGGAGGGTTATCATTAGGTTGCTAGACAACTTGTGAAGCCAGTGGAGCTGCTCTGTTTAAATAGCCACTAGGTAAATATTTTACCTGTGAATGAACACATGAATCATACGCCAAGTCATATTTGACGACGTTACCTACCTGTCGGAGGCTGATCATCATCTCTGCTGCTGCTGCTGAGTGTGTGTGTGTGTGTGTGTGTGTGTGTGTGTGTGTGTGTGTGTGTGTGTGTGTGTGTGTGTGTGTGTGTGTGTGTGTCAGAGACAAGACAAACTGTTTATTTTGGCCTCAGGGATAGTGGATGTGTGTGTGTGTGTGTGCGCGCACGCGCTCAAAGGTGGGCTCTTGATTTTTTAAAGCCGCTACTCCCAAGAAGCTGTGGGATTGCCCTGTCTTTCTTTCTTTTCTGCAGAATCTAAATATAAGTCGGTGACAAATAGTCCAAATACAGTAGCAACCCAACTGTGATGTGGGGGTGGTGCTGAGAGAGCGGCTCCGTCTCCAGAGTCCCTTCTGTTGGATCCGGAGTCCGTCAGGAGAAGGTCGCAGAGAGTCTCAGCTCCCACCTGCGCTGTACCTCCCTTTTTTTCTTCCTCCTCTTCCTCTCCTTCTTCTTCTTCTTCTTCTTTTTCTTCTCCTCTTTATTTATCATGAAGAGACAAAACGCCAGGACCCTCGCGCTCATCATCAGCATCCTCACCTACCTGGTGGTCGGAGCCGCCGTGTTCGAGACGCTGGAGTCCAAACAGGAGAAGAGTCACAAGAGGAAGCTCGACGCCAGAAAGTACGAGCTCATGCGCAAATACAACTTGACCAAAGAGAACTTCGAGGAGCTGGAGCACGTCGTCCTCCACCTCAAACCTCACAAAGCGGGGGTGCAGTGGAAGTTCGCCGGGTCCTTTTACTTCGCCATCACTGTGATTACGACCATCGGTAAAGATGTTATTGTTTATCGATCGATGAGGCTGAGATCAGTCACGTTTCATTGATAGATGCTCAGCACAGGGCTGTAGCCAGAGAGGCAGAGGTACTGAGGTCTTTAATCCACATTAATCCCCCCCAGAAATACTTACACTAATGTAATGTATTATATATATATATGTATTTATATTTATATATTATGATCACATATACATCCTCTGGATATATGAAGATGTACAAATATAAATATAGTATAGTATAGTATATATGTTAACAATATATATTCAATTTATATATGTCACTTATTAAAACAACAGAAATTGTTGTTTTTCTTATTAATTTCTCATTAATTTAAACAGTTTTTAACACTTACTGACGGGCTTTGTGATGGATATATATATTTATGCAACATGTCTACAATATTTAGGCTAGACATTTAATTTCTAATAGGTTTCATATATAGCCTAATACATATGTGTTTTGATTTCATATGTTCATATATTTCATTTGTGTTTGGGCCAAGCACAATTCTGCAAAACTGTCTTTTCTTAAAAACTTGATATTGTTCATTGGTCAATATCTCAATAGTCCTTAAGCAAAGCCTGAAGCCACAGCTCTTATTGTTTGTGTGTGACAAACAAAAGATTTGAATTCATTATTCTACATCTATTTAACTATTAACCCTTCTCAGGTTGACAGATCTTATTAACATCTTTGTTATAGTTCACTAGAAATATGGTTTCAGTGTTGTTGGACTCTGTAGACTTACATATCATATGAGATCATACGTGACTCATAGCCTCTCAAATTTGGTTAAAGTCATCCATTTATCTACTATTTTGCTCATATATTGCACTTCTTCATGAACCTATAGACTTTTGTGAACCCATTTCAAGCACCAGAACAATTCATCCACATCAGCAAAGGTTTGTTTTCACAAAATATTTGAAGAATTTTCGTTATGAAAGAGCTGATATTGTTCTGAAAATTGTAACATAAAACACTTGAGTTTTATGTTATAAGGTGAATTTAAAAAATAATGTAGAAATCGAGAAAATGCCCTTTGACCTCAGAGAAGATAAAACTGAGAGAAAATAAAAAGTCTAAATGCTCCACTCATTCAGTGTCATAGTGTTTCGGCCTGGTTATTTTTATGGCTTTAAACAGCTGTTTGTTTATTTTAAGGAGCCATTTCTAGGATGAAATCTTACGTTTGACTGCATCAGAAATTGTTCTGAAATTCATGACACATTTTATGTTTGTCTGTAACTCATTGTGTTTGCTGCCTTTCTTTGCCAGGACACCCTTTAAAATATATGATTAGGAATTATTTTAGAAGCATTTTTATCTAATTTAGACTTTTCTGATTAATTACGGTTACTTTAATTAATAGATGAAATATTGGGGGATATCACTTTGGTGGCACAAAAACTAAATTCCAACATTTCTTTTTCTTTCTTTCTTAATTTCTTGGATTAAAACAGTCAAATCTAAGAATATCAGACTCAGCCCCTGCGTGTAATTGTAAAAACACCGAAACGCCTTTTCAAGTCTCTGTTGCCGAAGCAACAGCGGCGCCCTGGCTCAGTGTCTGTCATTGCAATCGGGGGCCACTTCAGGCGAATTCAGGCAGAGAAAGTGACGACTTCCTGGTTTATTTCCAGTGTTTACAACATCCCAGCTGACAACAGCGTGGGAGTTATAAATACATAGCTGTTAATTCACAATGTTAAAGTCGAGCTGAATGGTGTGACGGGTTTTCCATTAACGGGGGGATTTAGTGGGAGTGGGTGTCGGGTTTCCTGTGGATTTTCAGTCAGGCAATGATTTTGAAATGATACATTTATTACAGGAGCTTGATGTCGAGCTGCCTCACCACAACACGAAACCACAGAGCACCTTCATAGAGCCCACGTAATGAAACTGTTGTTGTTGCCGTCACTCAGGTTATGGTCACGCCGCGCCCAGCACCGACTCAGGGAAGGTGTTCTGCATGTTCTACGCCCTCCTGGGGATCCCTCTCACCCTGGTCATGTTCCAGAGCCTGGGCGAGCGGATCAACACCTTCGTCCGGTACCTGCTGCACCAAGCCAAGAAGTGCCTGGGGATGCGTCAGACCGAGGTCTCCATGGCGAACATGGTGACGGTGGGCTTCTTCTCGTGCATGAGCACTCTGTGTGTGGGGGCCGCGGCGTTCTCCCACTGCGAGGGCTGGAGCTTCCTCCACGCGTTCTACTACTGCTTCATCACGCTGACTACCATCGGGTTCGGAGACTACGTGGCTCTGCAGAAGGACGACGCGCTGCAGAACGACCCTCGGTACGTGGCCTTCTGCTTCGTTTACATCCTGATGGGCCTGACGGTGATCGGAGCGTTCCTCAACCTGGTGGTGCTTCGCTTCCTGACCATGAACACTGAGGACGAGCGGAGGGACGCCAAACAGAAGGCCCTGATGTCCGTCAGCAAGTCCAGAGGAGAGGTGGCCCGTCTTATACCTGTCTCGGCCTCGACTTCCTCCACACCTGTAGCAGAGGACACCGCAAAGGCGAGAGATTTAAAAGGTGTCTACACTGAGGTGCTTCACTTCCAGACTATATGCTCCTGCTTGTGGTACAGGAGCAAGGAGAAGCTGCAGGGCTCCATACCGACTATGATCCCTCAGGAGCTGACGTTCTCCGATGCCTACCTGCAGCAGAACAGTAACCGCCCTCACTACATGGAGCCCGGGTCGACAGGCTGCGTTTGCAGTCCACGTCAGTGCACGAGCATAAGCTCCATAACGACGGGCCTGCACATCCTCTCTCCGTTCAGGGTGTTCAAGAGACGCAGCTCCGTCTAGCCTTTCAATACGGCACAAATGTGTCCGTCCCGCCAAAGTGGACAACTCATGATTGGCAGTCCTCACGGCAAAGACAACTAATGCGAGTAGATGTTTGTGGTGCTATAATCCCAGTAAACCAACAGTAGGAGACGGGGGAAGGGGGAAAAAAAGCACATGCAGTTCTGAGAACAGAGATCTCACTGAAGTATGTGAGCGAGCACGGCCCCCAGCGCTCTGACTCCAGGTCTTCTTCAGGGGCGGGCTGTTTGCTTTGAAGAGTCATGTAGGCACGACGGTGTGGGCATGTAGGTACGTCATCCGGGTCGCTACACGTGGACACGTCAACACAGAGCTGCAGCGCGTGTGATGCGGCGTGCACGCAGTTTGTAGGTGAGAGCAGAGCAGGTGCTGCAGGAGGCGTGTTAGCTGGCACAGTGAAACTAAAATAATAGCAACGTCCTCTTGCACAGCTCTGCAGTGAGTTCCGAATGTGTGTTTCTGTTTCTTATCTCAGAGATGTTGATGTCCGTGAGCTGTGTTTAGCACGTGTCTTGATGTTATTTAGGAATTTCCTGTCAGAGTGTTTGTGACCGATGCAGCACCAGTTCAGACGACTCTCTGGCCTCATAAAAACTGCTTTACGTTTCCCGAAATATGTATTTAAACTAATCATGATTGTCAGAACTTCATTAAAGCTCACACATACACTGTAAAAAATAATTAAGTTTAGTTGCTGCTTTAAAAATGTGAGTAAATTCAAGTTGAAGATAAGCTTTGGTTCAACTCAAAAAGTTAAGTTAAGATAACTTCAACTATATTCGTACCAACTGCCATTTCAAGTTAAAGTTTACTCATGTTTTTAAGGCAGCAATTAAACTGTTGTTTTCAAATAAGAAAAGATATTCCTTTGTTAGGGACATTTGCAGTGTCACAGCAGCAAAGTGACAGTACAAGAAAGAAAAAATGCAAAATGACAGTAAGAAATACTTAGAAATATAAATATTAGATAATAATATATATTACATATTTACAAATATTTACAAAATAGACAAATTATTTTAATTGTAATATTCCATTTCATTTCAAGTCAAAAGACTTTAAGTTAGAACAACTCATGTTTTTAAGTTCCAAAATCTGAAAATTAAAATATTCTTAGTTGAATTAGCTTGAAGTTTTCTTAAATATTTAGATCAAGTTGACGGGAAATGATCAGTCAATTCCACTAAAATCCTGCAGGATTTTTTACAGTGTGTACTGATAACTTCATATGACTCACATGTGCAGTTGCCTCTGTTATTGCGATGATTTTTAGTGCTCTCTGCTCAAACTGGACCGGTGCATCAGTCACAAACACTTCTGAATTACGTAACGTCACAAGTGGAAAGGTTCAAAAGAACCACGATGACAAAGTAGATCACACTCACCAGCTCCGACTGAAACACACTTCACTGGATTTGTGTAACAGCAGCACAGAGCGCTGCTGTAAAGATGAACGCTGGGCTGAATCAACATCTCTGACAGTGTCGCCCAAACCTGACCAGCCTCAGACGTGCTGCAGCGTTACTGTGCTGTCAGCTGTTTCTGTTACTGGATCCACTGGGATTGTTCTGCCTCATGGAGTTTTCATTGTGATGCTTTTAATTTTTAAAAAATCAGGGGCCAGTTGCACAAAACACTTAAAGTTTTCTACTTACGTAATGGCACTTAAGGGTTAATTTCTCCTTAGCTGAGGGAGTTACTTAAGGGTGTTGCGCAGAATCTCTTAAAAGCTACTACTCTGTCATTTTCTCTGCCCCATTTTCTGTCTCTCTGCACGAGCACAATGCATGATGGTCCTGATTGCTTGGTTAGTGACCATCGGTTGTACACTACTTTTCACTATGCATTGTGGGATACTATGAGTCCAGACATGTTGCAGATAAGATAGAGTCAGAGGTACCTTTAGTTTTTTTCCTTACTTTGGTTGCTAAGGTCTTTTGTGCAACAGTTTAAGTGATTCCTTAAGTATAAGACTAAGATCAGGAGAAAACCTTAAATACTTAAGTGAACATTTCAAGGAAACGCTTAAGGCTGTTTTGTGCAACTGTTTTTATTTTAAGGAAACCTTAACTCAGACTTTAAGGAAAATCTTAACTTAAGGTGTTTTGCGCAACTGACCCTCAGTCCTTCAGGAACCAGAGCGGACTATTAAAGGAACCGTTAAATATCCGGGGAAATACTTCTTTTGGCGAGTTAGATGAGGAGATCAACACCACTCTCATGTCTGCACCAGGAGCGAGGAGGCGGTTGACCTAGCTTAGCATAATGACCGCAAACAAACGAAACCTGGCTCTGTCCGACGTTCAAAACTCCACCTGCCCGCTAAATTCACTAATTAACACATTATTTGTTTAAAGGAATAGTTTGACATCTTGTGAAATACGCTTCAAATGCTTATAGATCACCATGTGTGCTAAATATGAAGCTAGCTCATTAGCTTAGCTTCGCATAAACACAAACAGGGAGAAACAGCTCTGTCCAAAGATAACAGCAACACACCTGTCAGCATCTCTAAAGCTCACAATGTTATAGCTTGTTTGTTTAATCACATATAAAAACAATTAAGTGTAAGAACAATATACGCTGTGGATTTCTTGTTCCAGGCCAAGAAATAATCTGGAACATAACCTTCCGCAAAACCATAAATTGTAGTTTTCTTGTCATTAAATAAACAGGATATAACGTGTCAGCTCGTTACTCTCCTTGCTTCCAGTCTTTATGCTAAGCTAAGCTAACTGGTTGCTGGTTTTAGCTTAGTATAAACAGAGTGATATCAGTTTTTCACATCATTGTTTCATGGTTTTATAGGGATTGATTTGTTGTTACCACCAGATGCTGAGCAGACAACAGAGCTCCTGGTTGGAGGGATGAACTCGTTTGTCATGAGACAAATCAAGAATTCCCCTTAAAACCAAAAATTCTCATCTTTAGGTTTCTGTTTATGTGCAGATTTAAACATGAAGTGTTAGTTTGTGAGCTGTTTTGAGATGCAGGGAGGTGGATGTTTGAGCTTTGGACAGTGCCGAGCTGTACTAGCTGTTTCCCCCCTGTTTCCAGTCTTTAAGCTAAGCTAAGCTAAGCTAAGCTAAACTAAGCTAACTGCTTCGCACGAACATGAGAGTGGTATCGATCTTCCTTTCTAACTCTTGGCAAAAAAAACCAAATGAGCATATTAACCAAATTTTAAATATTCTGAAATACTTCTGAAAAAATAAAATCAAACATTAGATCTCAGATTTCTATCAAAGTACATGTTTGGGGTTTGACTCGTATATTTTTCTCCACTCTGCTCTTTAAACCTGAAGGACTTTGGCTTCTGGAACTCTTCGACTATTAAACAAAAGACATGAAGTGTGCAGATCTGTCCAAATCACATCTGGATCAAACAGTAGCGAGGATGCAAACTATTTTCAGTAGCAGTGTGCAGTGGCAGATGGGAGAGGGTTTCCTGTGTTTGGACAATGGATAATGAGCTGGTTGTCAGTCGCAGACAATTTTGCCACAATAGACTGAGTCTGTGTGACTGATGGAAAAGTGAAAACCCACCCTCAGATACTATCTCTTGTATTTCTGGGCCATTTTTAGAGTTTGGTGTTGTATTTTTTCTGTGGGCGACATGATGTGTTGTCACGTTAAGTTTAATTCTGGCAGCTACGACGGGGTTTTAATCCCCAAAGATGTTTGATGTATTTAAAACTCTCACAGAAAGTGGCAGGTTTTTGTTTTTGTTGTGTGTCGAATCAGAAAGGAAGCGCTTTTTTTTCTTTGATTCACAGAGATTTGATTTATTTTGAATTTAAATTTTGAATTTTACAGCGATAAATCATCATCGAGGAGAAAGAACTACACCTGCTTCAAACAGATGATCAGAAAGCAATACAAGCACACAACTAAGGCTACGACTAACGATTCATTATTGATTAGTCTGACAAATATAATTTCTTCAATCAGCAGTTCAAAACCTAAAGATGTTCAGTTTCTGTGACTGATATAATTATCGTTTGTTAATTAAAGTGTTATATTTCCCTCTAAGATGCAGTAAAGTACTTAGTTTTTCCGCCTCTGTCACAACCTGAAACAAACAATATATGAGTCAGGATTAATTTTACATTTTATTTCAAGATCACTCTTGAAATAAATCGGACGCCACAGATCTGTGATACTCTGAAGGAGGATTTTTTTCTTTCTTTCTGACTTTCTGCCATTTTTTGTTGTTTTTTTTGCCTCATGGCTGAAATCCCACCTGTGTGACTCACCATGGACACGAAATCAAAAAATAACCTGCAAATACTCGTTGATCCACTGTAGGTCCGCTGCCTGTTGAAATTACACCTGTACTTGTACTTTACTGAAACACAGTAAGTTGCACCTGATTCTGCTTTTTACTTTGCTTTTGATCACAAGTGACCCAGAAAACAGCAGCTGTATATTTTATGTAAGTACTGTATTAGTTTTAAAGTAAGACGCCATCATGCTGCACTAGTAGAAACCGGCCTCTCTGTGTCATGTTGGAAAAGAAAACACTTTTAAACATGACGGAGCAAAGTCGTACTTGAACACTCAAAGAGTACTTGAAAATAACTTTTTTATCTTACCTTGCCAAGGGATACATGTACAGCTGAGACTATGGCAAAATAAATAATGCACATCACAACAATATTGTACTAATATATAGAAAAGAGCATCCACAGCGAACATTATGGATCTGTTATCCAAAAACTGGGACTGTTGTTGAGTTTTAGGACTTTCACCAACCGGAAACGACTTTGAATTTACAGAGATTTATTAAATGATTATTAAATTCTCTATACAATTGAAGTTACGTAAGCTGCAGTCGTGCTGTTCATCACCGTGTGCTGCGTGAGGGGAAAAAAAAAAAGAAAAAAAGGAAAAAGGTGCTGCTGAATGTATAGAAATGTCCGTTTGGACCAGATGGTTTCCCCCTGGGAATTCTTGACTGTGGTCCAGTTCCGGACGAACCTACAGCAGCTCAGTCACGAGCAAAAGTACGGCAAAAGTATTATGTCATGCTTTGTTTTATCCAGCTCATCATCATGTGGTTCAGGGAACAGCGGGGGGGTGGACACGATAACAGATACTCTTGATTTAAGAGCAGCGATACTGTCTTAATGTTGCCTTCTGAATCAGGCCACAGCCACAATACTGGGTTTTTTCTTGTTAAGACAAATTTTCTTATATATATATTTTTTTTTTTTTTTCCAGGAAAGAATATTTTAATTTGACTATCATTATAGAGAAATATTGATTGTTACACTTCCACCTAATTAATTCCAATTAAAATGGTGGTGTAATCTCGAGTGTGTTTTAGTTAAGCAAGCAGAAAATGTTAAATTATTCAACATACATGAATAATAAAGATTTACAGTATAAATGAATAATGAATGGTGATTTACTTGGGTTTAAATTGAGCTTCTCTTTGTTATTTTCTATATGATTAATGCCACATTACAAAGGTCTTTCCAGGAACTTATAGGAAACTATTCACACATCATAGACCCGTAAAATAAAGAGTTACCAGCTATTTTTGAGGCAGGTGTCTTTACTTGAATACCGTGTACACTCAGTTTATTAGGTACACCTATCTAAAACTAGTCTGCAGTCTGATGCAACAGTCCTGCAATAAAGCCTCAATTCATGTTTGTATAGAAGTTTATGGTTATTTTCGGAGGCTGTAGTTTATGGTGCTGTTGTGTTATATAACATTATACTGAGTTATACTGTTTTTTAATGTTTTGTTGAAGGTTAGACTTAATGTTACAATTCAACAGCACCACAAACTACAGCCACGAAACAGCAGCAACACACCAAATACTGAACAGTATAACCTTGAGTGTAGGATTTATTTTAGGGTTGTTGTATTAGACAGCATCAGTTTAAGATAGGTGTACCTAATAAACTGACCATGGAGTGTATAAGCTTTAAGTAAGGTATTGTTTTAGAGGTGCAAAGTGATAATCATGATAACAAATGTATTGTATGTATGTATGTATACAATATGTCTTGACAAGTTATTTACAATCGGCAAAATAACCAGCTAACTGGTTAGCAAAGTATGTTAAAGTTACGTTCAGGATCATGGGTTCACAACCATTTTGACCCCTCAAAACAAAGCAATGATTCCTAATCTCTCCTGGTTTAAGTCAGTTTAAGAATATTTTTTCATTTTTAGAAGCCTGAAGAAAACAAAGATTAGAGGAAGGCGTGAAAAGGTCCACATGGCTTTACATTCTGCTGTGGGGTATGTGACACCCATGTTGGGAACCGCTCCTCTGTGTATGACCGTGTATGAAAGTAGCGCCACATTGATGCAGGAAATAGCACCAACAAAACGAACGATGAAGCCGAATATCAGGAAAAAAAAAAAAAATTTCTTCTGTGGCCAGAAACGTTGAAATGAAATCGCTGTGCGCTCCGAGAACAGAATTATAACATCAAGGTGTCAGTTGCCTGAGAATAGAGCAATTAGGGCTGTATCTCGTTATCAAAAATTTGCTTGCCACTACAACATCAAACCAGCTTGTAAGGCCTGGCTGTGTGCCTGCGAATCTGCCTTCAGCCATTAGATGTGCACAGAAAAGCAACAGAAGGAGTATCCATTTGACAAATCCCTGTATTGGCCCCCCGTCGCCGGAGCATCTGCTGTTTTCTACTTTGGCCATAGACCTGAGTATCTGTGTCAAAGACAGAAATAGTTGCACTGAGAAGGTCATCGATGACATTACGTCACTTGGTTTCTTCTCTGGCTTTGGAAAAATTCTGAGCGGGTTAAAACTGATGTGTTGAGGAATATGGAAAGAACTTCACACATAAAATATTTGTTTAAAAGTGTTTATTTTATGGTTCAATTTGGGCAGAACAAAAAAAACTAAGCACTTGCTCTGTAGCACTGATCATTCCTTTAGGCAGGCACTTCCACTTTTGATGACATCACAACTTTTGTTCCTGTCAAGTTTGAATGGACTATTGCAAGTTGCTTTGCAGACAAGTGTCTGCACAATGAATGTAATATAAAAAAAAAGAAAAGAAATGCAGAATCTAAGAGGATACTTTGGCTCCGAAAATGAAATGTAAATGTTAACTCGGATTGCCTCAGTTTTTTTGTTTATAGCTTTGTTTGGTTTTTTGGGTGATTTTTTTTTTTTTAGTATATAAAAACACGCTCACTGACAGCACCCAGTACAATGTGCTATAAAAAAAACAGAGGTTGTAACACCTGATAAATATGGTTCAGAGATGAAACAAATAATCAATTAAATGCCCAACATTACTGGAAACTTGATTTCCATGTCCTATTTTATTATTATGAAGCAGGTTTAGTGCTATTTAATACTGTTAAAGTATCAAAATGCTCAATCCATGGAGAAATGCGCACAGGCTGTATTCAGATACTGTGCTTCAAAACGAGCCGTCAGAACATCCGTAACTTTGTGATGTCACACCTTCAGCCACGCCCCCCCCAAGCACGGCCGACCCAGACCCAACCTCCAATCTTTCTTGTCTGATCGACTGAAGCCCAAATCCATGAACATAGATTTATTCTCTTTTAATCCAGTCAGGAGTCGTCATGAATAATATAACAAATATATATATATATATATATATATATATATATACAATATATATATACAATACATATATATATACAAAATACTATAGTCTATACATAAATGTTACTTCACTAAATCCCCTCCCTCAGTGTGGATTGACCTAAAATTTGAATTTTCTCGTCTTTACAAATGTATGAAAATGTCAAAAGCTCCTATATCAGGAAACTATAAACTTATGTCTGAATATAATTTATTCTGATCTCCTGCTCGTTTCATTATTTCTAGTTAATTGTTATTTTAATGGTTCAACTTCCTCTATTTGTATTTTTCTTTCATGTTTTCTCATTTCAACATTTCAACCCTGTTTTTTTTTTTTGTTTGGGAGAGGAGGATTTATGGTCCAGGTGTTATAAATAAAGTTAGTTTAAAGGTTAGTGTAAGTGCAGAAATAATTCTTAATTATGATTTCTCCTTGACGTTTTCCATCCAGGTCAAGGAGCAGTGGTTCCGAAAGGAGATAAATTTGGACTTTTCTGCTGCAGCCACGGACTTATGTTGGGATAAATGTCAGGCTCCGCCCCTGGATCGGACCGGGAGGCGTGTTTCTGTTAACCGAGTGTCAGTGAACGCTACATATGAGGGTCTTGCTGTCTCTCTAACCAAAGTTCAATGTCCGAGAAAGTCTCCGGGCCTCCACCATGGAGCTGAAGGATCTGGCTGTGAACGCGTTGCTCCAGAATAAGAAGGCGGCTCTTCTGATCGGCGGAGCCGGCGTCGCTGTTCTGGGACTCGGGCTCGGATATAAATACCTGCGAAAGCCAGAAAAAGTTGTGCGTGTAGGCGTAGTGTCGCAGCTCCTCATTCACCCTCTGAAATCCGGCAGAGCGGTGTCTGTGGCTCTCGCAGAGTGTCAGAACATCGGTCTGAAGTTCGGGGAGCTGCAGGATCGGTGAGTGTTGTGCACGAAGGATTTAACGTTAAAGTGGTTGGAGTGCAGCTGATCACCTGTTCAGACAAAACACGTGAATGTGCACTGTTAAAAAAAAAAAAAAGTGTTACTTAAGTAGGCCTCCACTTCTGAGGTGCAAACATCACATCCACTGCACTGGGTTCATTTGACATACTTTGATTTTACTGACCTGAGAGGAGGAAGTCTAAACATCCACAATAACTAAGAATACCTGTGGCTGAGAGTTGGAACAACTTTACAGCTTCTAAAATAGTCAGAATTTACTTAAAATACATGTTACATTTGAACTCATCCATAATAATCCACTAATGTAGCCTAATATATTTCATATGGAGGTCCCAAGATAAAATAAATAAATAACAACAATATTAATGATGATAATAATAATAATAACCTCAATTATTGGCTCCATAATTGAAATCTATGAAAGGAACGATTTTTCTTTATGAATATTTTTACTTTTGATATTATTCAAGGAAAAATCTTTAATCCAGGAACTGTAAACATTTTGCTAGTAAAAGTGCATATGTTCAAACTTTGCTAAACCTTATGTCTTAATCATCAACCAGTGAACACCAGCCGTGCTGTGCTGCTTACACGCAGATACATTGTTCTTTATGATTTTGTCGTTGAACCCATTGCACCCAGTATGAAATGGGAGAAAGTTCAAACTGCATTAACTCCCTGATTTTTCATCTGGTGTTGGAAGGTGATTTTCCTTAATCACGTCCCAATATTTACATTATTCCTGAACTTTTGTGGAGATTTTCATGAAGACTTAATTTGGTTGCCCAGTGATAGGACATCAGATGTGACAGATAGGACATCAAACATGACAGGATGGTTGAAAATCAAATGTGATGTAAATCTGGGATTTCTGATACCACTGTATCCATGGTAACCTTTGATGTTATCAGTCCTATCTTGTTTTTATGTTGTCATTCCCTTTCCTGTCACATTGCCTGACGGCTGTGAGAGCTCAGAGTGCTGCAGGTTTAGCGTCTGGACTTTGGAGTTCAGCTGGGGATGCCAAATTGTGCAAACGAGGGAACTCCACAGTTGTGTTTTGTTTTGTTTGCAGACACTGGCTGGTGGTGACAGAGGACGGTCACATGGTGACGGGCAGACAGGAGCCCCGGCTGGTGCTGGTGTCTCTGACCTGCGAGGGAGGTCAGGTTTGTTTGAACGGACCAAATATTGAGGAGCTGAGGTTCCCCGTCAAAGAGCCCGACAACCCCGTCATCGACTGCAGGTCTTCTGTGACTGATTCCTCAACTGTTTATTTGACTTTCTTCATTTGACCAACGGCCCCAGAAATACCCCAAAATATTTAGTTTACAGTCATAAAACAGAAAATGATGAACAATATATTTGTAGCTCTAATATCTGTTGGTTTTGTTGATTAAGGATCATAATAGATATTGTAAAATGTAGATAGTGTTTAGTGCTTTTTGCCACTGTTATTTTTACATTGTTCACTCATGTCCCAACTGTGTTTTCAGACTTGTGTAACACTTGTTGTTGTTTTTGTGCTGCAGAGTGTTTAGCTCCGACATTCAGGGCCGGGACTGTGGCGAGGAAGCGTCTCAGTGGCTCACTCGCTATCTGGGGGCAGAGAAAACCTTCCGCCTGGTGCACTTTGAACCCCAGATGAGGGCCAGGAGACCCGTGGAGATGGAGCCTCTCTTCCCACAGTACGAGGTATTTTAACGCTCCTCCTCTCCTGCTCTTTTTGTGCTTTGTTTTTTCCTGAATTGAATCCCAGAGAAATCACCGTTGTTCTCTGTGGTTGAACTTGTGGTGTTTTCCCGTTTCTCCAGCAGGTGGCGTACCCAGATGTCGGACCTGTGATGCTGCTGTCGGAGGCCTCCGTTAAGGACCTCAGCGGCAGGTTAGAGAAGGACGTCACTGTGGACCGTTTTCGCCCAAACATTGTGGTTGGTGACTGTGAGGCATTCGATGAGGTTTGTAGATTTCTGTGTGTTGATGCTGATTTCTTTCCCTCGCTGGTTCCTCTGTTTGGCCACAAGATGATAAATCCTGGTTAGATGAGAAAATAAAAACATATCAGAGAGTCGTGTAAAGATGAGATTAGAAACAAGAGATCCTGTGTGTCTCTACACTACAGCCTCTCTCTTTTACTTTTCCCTCCTGTCTGTAAAATGATCGTTTGGTTCTTCTGACTCATACTTCGCCCTTTTCAGTGTGAGCAGCGTGGACTAAATTTATCTCCAACTCCAAAACCAACTGCTTTGCTTTTTCAGGATTCGTGGGAAGAGATCCAGATTGGCAGCGTGCGACTGCAGCGTGTAATGTCGTGTGGAAGGTAACAATGGGCGATGCTTCACACAGATTTTTAATCAGAGACAGAATCGCTTCATTTACCAGCGATAAATCTAAAGCTGCAGCGCCGACACTGCAGGGGTTTGTGGTGTGATTCCCTGGATAAATCCAATCCGATACCAATGATTGTCAAATGAAATGTCTATTTATTTGATATTAAAATGCATGAATTTGTATTTGTGTTTACGTTTAACAGGATGGATAAAAAAACTGTAACTTTTGTCTTTTCCAGATGTATTTTCACCACAGTTGACCCTGAAACTGGCATCATCAACAGAAAAGAGCCTCTGGAAACACTGAAAAGGTGAAGCTTTAACCCAGTATTATAGGTTATAGGTTAATATTTAACATTTTAGTGGTACTCAGTGTTGTCTGGTTTAAAAGTAACCCAATGTGGGTTGCTGGGTCAAACACGGTTGGGTTTTGTTTTCTGCCTTTCTCTTCTAAAGCCACCAAAAAGTGGGATGAAAAATACAACCTGAATCCTGGGTTATCACCATCTCTGGGAGTTAAATTACTTATTTTATGTCAGTCAACTTCTGCTGTTACTGTTAGAATTAAATAAAAATTGTTATGAAATGATGAAACGATGAAACAAGCACATGATGTCCAAAACTTTTAATTGCTACATGCAAAAAATATCTAGTCAGCCATGTAAATATAACGATGGTTTTTGACACTAATTGAAAAAGGTCCCTTTGTCCAATTTGCACCAACTTTAAGAAGAAGAAGAAGTGATTTCAGTTCATTGCAACCAGAAAGTTTAATTTAAAGGACGTTCAGTTTGAAAGTTTACTCTGTGGTCAACGCTTTACATTGAGCTCCCTGTAAGACTGTCAGACTCACGATGGCGCCTACATTACCCACAAAGCAACTCGAACCCCCAACGTTTTCAGTCGGCTGTTGTGTAATGTGTTGGATTCTGTGTTGATTATAGCAGCTGCCTACATTTACTACAGTGTGAGATGAAGCAGAGACGAGGAGCGAGCAGCAGAGGTCTCCTTTCTGACTCCACAACCTGCAGATTCTTCATTCATTTTTCAGACTTTAGTCTTTGGTCCCAAATGTTTTATCAGACTTCGCACAGCTTCCTCTCGAGACACTGAAGGCTTTAATGTTTTTCACACTGGCTAAGACCTGAAAACAGACTGATGTGTAAAGTCGGTGGAGGGTGACATCATCCAGTAGACCTGGTGGAGATTATTTTCAGTATTCATAAGCTCATTTCAACCGTGGTTTTGCCTAAATTTAAATATATGCATATCTTATTTTTCTTTTTGCAGTTGTTTTCAGCTACAGGACATACCGTATTTTTTACTTTGTGACAACATGTTTAGGGGTTTGGTGTCAGCAAAATCTGGCAACACTGGTGGAAAGATGATTCATTTGTAGCTTCAGTGACATTTGTGTTATTTTTAAAATAGAGACTAATAGTTGTACTTTTTTGGTGTGTATTCTGTTTTAGTAATTTATCTTTAACACTCCTTTATCTCCTGAGGACAGTTTTCCTTATCCTTAGTTTATTTAAATAGTGTTTGTATGTCGTTGCGTCAATGAAAATGCAATTATAAACTTTTCTTGTTCTCTTAAGGAAATCTTTTTTTATTTTTAAGCAGTGAGATATTTCCATGTATGTTGCATGCAACTTGATAGTGACTCCCCTCCTTTTTCCTGTCTGACGTCTCTGAACTCATCCTGGTGACAACTCCTCCACAGCTATCGTCTGTGTAAACCGTCCGAGAAGCACATCTACAAGACGTCGCCGCTGTTCGGACAGCTGCACACCGTGAAGAAGACGGGGATCCTGCAGGTCGGCGACGTGGTGTACAAGATCAGCCGCTGATAGAGGGAGTCGGAGAGGGTAAAACATGGTGTCAAAACATTCAGTTGCTTCTCTGAAGGAGGGAGAAAGTCGCTGTATAATCACTGTGTTAACCCACATTAAAGAAAGCCCTTACATAGATGTACTACACACAAATAATGAAGAAAAAAAAGTACAAATATGTAACAGTTTTATTAAGTTTAAAATACATCAATAATCAAGTTGTTTTTTTTATTACTATAATACTAATGGAATCTGAATTAAACACATTTCTAACAACTGCAGGTCGAGGTCACTGGTCATTAAATCCTAATAGTACACGATGCCATTAATGAGAGAAAAGAAAAGGCTCCAGTTTTTGCAATAAAATTCAGACTGCAATTATTCCTCAGATAAACAGGACAGAGAAACAACAACAACCTCTGGGATTAAAAAGTAGCAGGAAGAATCCTCCAACAGAACCGGGCTAAGGATGGGCGGGCATCTGGCTCGACCGGTTTGGGGTTTTTTTTTGGGGTGGGGGGTTGACATTTCTTATTCCTCCCAGAGCAGATTAGTGAATATTTGTGAACATGCTGCACTCTCATCTAAAGTTAGAAACCAAAGGGAGAACCTTAAAATGTACAATGTCATCCCAGTTTACTCTATAACAATGAATGGGGCTCTGATGCTGCGAGGCCTTGAAATGTTTTTCTAATTTCTCAAACCAAAATGGATGTTTTATATCTTAAACCTTATGTCCCATTTAAAATCTGGATGAGACCTGTTAGGAAGTACACCACACAGCTTTTTTAGAATATAACATTTTCAAGTTTATACTTCTACTTATACACTGCCCCCATGCGGTGATTGGGCAGTGTTGGCGCCATTTTGGATTTAAATACGGACGACTAAAAACATTATGGTGTCAGTGAACCACTTTTGGCTCGGTGTGCAGTCCGCGGTCAGTAAGTAAAATACTCGGATCTCCTCCTCTTCATCACACCAGCCTCCGGGAACCTTCGTCCTCTTACATCTTGTTTGCAGAGGAAATCAACTACCTGGTACTGGAGGTAAGTGTAAGAGTTTTAGAGTTTATCCAAAGATCCTACTTGATTGGGAAGATGGCTCGTTTGTATGGTAAAAGCCTAGGGTAAAACAATGAATTGAATGGAACTGAAACATTGATTGAACACAGAGTGTTACTCAGCACAAGGTTGAGACGCTGAATAAATTTAAGTTAATTTTTCTTGTTGCTGGTCCATGTACTTCAGGCAGTTTGTTCTTTCTGAACGTCCTGGAACCCAGGATCTGCCGATGAAGGCAACAGAACCACGTGCCCTCTGATTGGACAGGATACTACTACTAAATTAACTATTTTTAATTCAGTCGTATTTGCCAGTAAACAGTGTCAGCTAGAATTAGTCATAGGGTGAAATAGGCTCTCATTTTCATTGGCACCAGTAAATATCACTTAAACTGTTATTACAGTGTTATAACATGCAGTAAATTGAAAATAACTGCCAGATATTGAAAGTTCCAAGTATTGGGTATAAATGGACAAAAGCACTTACTCACAGGACATTTTCTGACCTTTTTATAGTCAAAATAAGCCAAAAAATATCCAGGCGGACATTTTGAGGCTCAGGTGTTAAACCACAACCAAGTGATGTAAGTTTAACAGACTCTTGTGTTTGCCATGTGCTTTTTGTGGTGTGTCCTCTGAGAATTACAGTCGACTGCCAGGAAAGACTGGTTGTTGTTGTGTGCCTTTGTTTTGTATTGGCACAGACTGTAATGTCTCAGGTCAGGTCACCTGTTTGTATTGCATTTCTGATCAGCTAATTCCTCATTAAGGCGGGAGAATAGTCAATCTACTGACTATGTTTTGTTACACTGTATTGTTGGTATTTGAGCTGCTTTTGCAATCAACACTGGAAATTTGTGGACAATTTTTCTCTTACTGGCAAAACGGGGACGTTTCGATTATGAGGGGGGGTGTCTTGTAATACATCCATGGGCGCACCAAACGCTGCTATCACGAAACCGGAAGTAGTCAACCGCCGTGGGTGTTTACATCCGGTTACCTTCAGTGCCTGTAGCCGATCAGTAAAACACCTAAACATGGACAAAATTATTGTCAATGAGTCATTCCACAAATTACCGAAGACCACAATGGCTGATGTCAACAGAATCGCCGAAATGTTTTCAATGACATCAAGCTCTAAACTTGAGGCTACGAGTTCTTGGTCGAAAAACGACTTATTCGACTGTCAAGGCAAGTCCCCTGACGCTAAGCTAACGCTAGGCTAACGCTAGGCTAACGCTAGGCTAATGTTAACTGGTTAACTGCCTGGGCTAACTGTAAGCAAGCTCACTGTTTAACGATCTCTGGATATGTTGGGTTTATTTTATATTCATCATCATATTCTTACTCAGCCATAGCTAGTTTTACTATTTCAAAAGGTTTTTTTAGTAAAGGAATTCTAATATTTTCCCCTTTGCCCGGATATACGCAGAGTCAGAGATAGTAGATGGAGAGGTGGCAATTCAGGCAAGAGGCCACAGATCAATGAAGAAAAGAGAGCAGCCACATTACCTCCAGTCCACCCCCTTCTTTCCCACAAGGACACCTGGGGCAGTCCACGGACTACAGGAGGGACTCATTATGTCATTGGTAAGCGTTTGCTTTAACTTATCAGTCACCTCCTGCTGAAAGTGAAGGGGAACCCCTTTATTTTGTTGAAGAAAATACACTCAACTTCTCCTTAATTCCAAAGTTTGCTGTATTGGTGTGATTTTATTGGTATTCCAGAATACTGTGAGCACAACTACACAGAGCGGGTCTGGGACAATGACTGGGACAGGTCTACAGTTGAGGAAAAGGGTTATGTAACAGAGTCCCTAAACCCATCCCTTTAAAAAAGGCCCAAAGGCTTCCAGTTTTCTTTAACCAATCAGACCTGACCTAATATTTTTTCCCCACACCCAGACAGATATTTTTGCCGCCACTATCATCTCACCTGCAGGATAATGAGCCAGCAGTTATGTCATGCATTACAATAGAGGCATGATGCAACTTGAAGTGGGCGTAACTCCAAAAGTGACAATAAATCCAATGTCTCTATAATAAAGGTTCAGTGTTCAAGAAAGTGTGCGGGCTTCCAAAATGGACAAGAAAGCGGCTCTTCTGATTGGCGGAGCCGGGGTCGCTGTTCTGGGACTCGGGCTCGGATATAAATACCTGCGAAAGCCAGAAAAAGTTGTGCGTGTCGGCGTAGTGTCGCAGCTCCTCATTCACCCTCTCAAATCCGGCAGAGCTTTGTCTGTGGCTCTCGTAGAGTGTCAGAAAATCGGTTTGAAGTTTGGGGAGATGCAGGATCGGTGAGTGTCGTGCACGAAGGATTTAAGTTTATTATGTTGGAGTGCAGCCCATCACTTGTCAGGTTTCTACAGCTTCCACTTTTAAAGTAGTCAAATTTAGCATCTTACATTTTATTATCCACTAATGTAGTTTTTTAAAATTTATTTCCCTATAGATTATATTTATCTATATAGATTTTCATGGCATCCTTTTCGACTAGTTTATTAATGCGGGGTTTTCAAAACATGCGAATATCTCTTACTGTCTCATTTATTTTACCATTTTTATGGAAGTCCACCTGGAAAAGAGAAAAAAGGTGAAATATGGGAATGACAGAGTAAAAATAATCATGGTTTAGTTTTGATGTTGGCATCTTATTATTTTGACTCAGTACCTCATAATGAGGTTCTGAATTATCGTGAGTGTTTGTATTTTTCATCGTAGATTTTACATCCCTGTTAGAAGGAAAATAGTCAAAGGTTTCCCCTCTCCAAGTGTAAATCTGGTTTAATTCATTCACAAATGGAATAAACTTCAGACTGCATTTGCATAGATTACACTCCCTGAATGTGTAATTTGGTTTTGGGAGGTGTTTTTCCTTCATGTCCCAATATTAACATTATTTCTGAACTTTTAAGGGGATTTTCATGAAGACCTGATACAGGTCTGAAACCCTGCCAAAACTCAATTCAGCTTCCCAGTGCTAGCACATCAAACATGCCAGGTAAAATGCAGGAAAAGGTGCCAAATGGTGCAAACGAGAGAACTTCACAGTTGTGTTTTGTTTTGTTTGCAGACACTGGCTGGTGGCGACAGAGGACGGTCACATGGTGACGGGCAGACATGAGCCCCGGCTGGTGCTGGTGTCTCTGACCTGCGAGGGAGGTCAGGTTTGTTTGAACGGACCAAATATGGAGGAGCTGAGGTTCCCCGCAGAACACCCCAACAACCCCGTCATTGACTGCAGGTCGTCAGGTTTTGGGTTTTCTGTGGTGGTTTATTTGTTTTATTCCTTTTTATGTGACGTCAGCTGAGAGTGCTACAGTGGAAGTTGCCATTTTCTAGGCTACCAGTGAACATTTAAATTTTCTTGATGATTTATTATTTCCAGTAACTACTTATCTACAGCTTGATTAAATGTTTAATCAAAATGTATCAAGTGTTTATTTTAAAAATATGATAGTGCCTAAAGCATCTTTAAAAATACCAGAAAGATACAAACAGTTGAAGTCAAGGGCTGCAACTTACGATTGTTTTCATTATCTGTTAACCTGTTCATTATTTTCTCAATTAACTGTTGGAAAATAATGAAAAATGCTTGTTACAGTTTCCCACAGTTCGTGCTGACATCCTCAAACGTCTTAATTTTATCAGACCAATCGTCCAAAATACAAAAGTATTTAGTTTACAAGCATTAAACAAAGAAAAGCAGCAAATCATTGAATGTGAGAAGCTGAAACAAGTGAGTTCTGCATTTTTGCATAAAAAGATCATTCATTGATGATCTAAATAGTTGGAGATTAGTTTTGTGTCTCTTATATCTGTTAGTTTTGCCAATCATGCATATTTTATATAAAGTGGACTATAATAGATATTGTAAAAAATGTAATTTAATTTTAAAATGTTCGTGCCTATTGACTATTATTGTTATTTTACATTATTCCAACTGATTTTTCAGACTAACACTTGTTGTTGTTTTCATGCTGCAGAGTGTTTCGCGCTGACATTCAGGGCCGGGACTGTGGCGAGGAAGCGTCTCAGTGGCTCACTCGCTATCTGGGGGCAGAGAAAACCTTCCGCCTGGTGCACTTTGAACCCCAGATGAGGGCCAGGAGACCCGTGGAGAAGGAGCCTCTCTTCCCACAGTACGAGGTATTTTCAGTGTTGGGGAGTAGCGGTAGAGCTACATGTAATTAAACTAATACTTTTAACTACATTTCGCAGTAACTTGCTGAAGTTCAACTACGTTCATATGTGCTTCAAGTAGGGAAAAAATTAATAAAATTTTTTGCCATTTTTGTGTAGTTAACTGCTGAAAGTACAAACAATTTTGGGCCATAAAAGTAATGATTTTTTTATTTTCATCTTATCATTGCTCATCTTCTTTTCTTATTGAGCTCCTTTTGAGGACCCGGGCCAACCTTTTCTTTTCATCCCGACTGTTTTAAAGACATGCTCAGACAATGCAGTCACCACCTCCCACTTGACCTTTTCCCTAATTAATGTGAAAAAGCAAAGGGCGTTGCTCGTTGTCAGCAATGTAATTATGGAGTGACATCACGAATCTCAGTCTTGCAGAAGAATCACCTCAGCCAGACTCGCACACTTGTATTTTTATTTATTTTTTTCTTTCTATTTTTTTTTTTTACAATAAACTTGATTGAGTGGCATTTTTTTATATTTTATTATAATTATTTATATATATTATATAATTTCATATCACATGTACATTGTCAGTTCATCATTTTTTTTTTACAAAGTAGTTTGAACTACTTTTTCTGAGTAGCTTTGACCAAACTAGATTTCTCAGAAGGGTAACTTTGTTGTTGTTCAACTTCTTCCAGCGTGAAGTAATTGATGTTGCTGTTAGTAGCTTCACCAACACTGGGCATTTTAACGCTCCTGTTCTCCTGCTTTTGTCTGTGCTTTGATTCTCTCCAAGTTCAAATTTTAAATATTGTTATTTGTGATTGCACTTGTGGTGTTTACCCATTTATCCAGCAAGTGGCGTACACAGATGTCGCACCTGTGATGCTGCTGTCGGAGGCCTCCGTTAAGGACCTCAGCGGCAGGTTAGGGAAGGACGTAACTGTGGACCGTTTTCGCCCAAACATTGTGGTTGGTGACTGTGAGGCATTCGATGAGGTGTGTTGGCAGCAAGAAGCACATCTGAAAATGACTTTTCTTTCCCGCGCAGATTCGTCTATTCGGCTACAAGATGAGAAATCTGACTCCATTCAAAACTTGTTTTCATGACGGCGGCAGCAGCAGATCTTTCATAAATCAAGTTCCTGTCTCATGATTTAGTGCTGCCTTGTCTTCCCTTTCCTTTCCTGCATCTTGCTGCTCTCTGCCTGGACATCTTCACCTTTCTGCACTCCTTCCTGGCTGAAGAAGTTTTAGGATTACTATTCTGAACTGACAGTAAACATATCGAATGTGCATGATAGAGGAAAATTATCTTCAAAATATTTACTATTTTTACTCTAAATATTAACATTTAATATTTACTGCCGCTACAAGAGGGCAGTGAATTACATGATGAATGCAACAGGTATCAGGTCCATTATGAGACTGAATGCTGTTCTGAGTTCAGCTGTAATGAGGGATATCAATTGATAATATATAATTGATTGTTCTGACTGCTGGCCTTGCTTTCTACACTTCAGCCTCTGAAGTTTGGCTTAATTTTTTCCCTCCTGTCTGAAAAATTATCATTTGGTTCTTTGTTTCTGACTCATAATTTGCCCTTTTCAGTGTGAGCCACGTGGATTGAGTTTATCTCCAACTGCTTTGCTTTTTCAGGATTTGTGGGAAGAGATCCAGATTGGCAGCGTGCGACTGCAGCGTATATTGTCGTGTGGAAGGTAACAATGGTTGATGCTTCACACAGATTTTAATTAATTAGAAAGATATATTTATTCAAAATCAATTAAAAATAACTTGTTTAATCAGCTAAAGTATGTATACAGTATATATATATGTATGTGTGTATTTTGGGTGGGGTGGGGGGATATATGCTGTAGAGATCATGGACTTGTTGGCTCCCTTTGTTTTGTTGAGAGGTGACTCCTGTAAGGGAATGAAATCTGAAATATAAAGAGTATTAAAAAAAAAAAAAAAATAATAAATTAATTTACCAACAATGAACGTAAAGCTGCAGCACCGTTTGGGGTTTATTTGATGTTTAAATGTATGCATTTGTTTTTCTAACTGTGGAGATTAAACTGTGACTGTTGTTGTTTCCAGGTGTATGTTCACCACAGTTGACCCTGAAACTGGAATCATGAACAGAAAAGAGCCTTTGGAAACACTGAAAAGGTGAAGTTTAAACTCTGTGTTATTTAGGGAAGGTTACTGTTTTAAATTTATAATTAGGGCTACTTTTTGAAACCGGTTGGAAAAGTCCCTTTGTGGTTTATCAGACTAAACACGGCGTCACTCTGGAGACAGTAAAGACTTTAACTTTTCTCACATTTCTAAGACCTGTAGACTTGGTGGATAATTCTCAGTCTCTATAATATAATTAAACTGTGGTTTAGGGTTTGCCTGAAGTTAAACTGTATACAGAGCTTTTTCTTTTTGCACTTGGATTCAGCCACAGTACGTATCAGAGGTAATTCGCTCAGCCTCAGAGAACAAACCCAATAAAGGATATTACTGCAAAAATAGAGACTAATTTATCTATAACACTCCTTTATCTCCTGAAGACAGTTTTCCTTAACTTTATTTTATTTAAATGGTGTTTGTATCTTGTCGATCAGATTTCAAATTCTTCTCTTGAGAAAATCTGTTTTTTAATCAGTGAGATATTTCCATGTATTTTTTTTTTCCTGTCTGAGGTCTTTGAACTCATCCTGGTGACAACTCCTCCACAGCTATCGTCTGTGTAAACCGTCCGAGAAGCACATCTACAAGACGTCGCCGCTGTTCGGACAGCTGCACACCGTGAAGAAGACCGGGATCCTGCAGGTCGGCGACGTGGTGTACAAGATCAGCCGCTGATAGAGGGAGTCGGAGAGGGTAAAACATGGTGTCAAAACATTCAGTCGCTTCTCTGAAGGACGGAGAAAGTCGCTGTATAATCACTGTGTTAACCCACATTAAAGAAAGCCCTTACATAGATGTACTACGCACAAATAATGAAGAAAAAAAGTACAAATATGTAACAGTTGTATTAAGTTTAAAATACATCAATAATCAAGTTGTTTTTTTTATTACTATAATACTAATGGAATCTGAATTAAACACATTTCTAGTCACATTTCTGGTCATTAAATCCTAATAGTACACGATGCCATTAATGAGAGAAATGAAAAGGCTCCAGTTTTTGCAATAAAATACAGACTGTGCAATTATTCATCAGATAAACAGGACAGAGAAACAACAACAACCTCTGGGATTAAAAATCTGTTTGAATCTGATAATCTGTTTAATTATAAACATCCCCCCATTTAATGCTCTTAACATTTTAATGTCTTATTTTAAGGCATGTGTTTATTTAAAAAAAGAACAAGCCTAATTTCAAATTTTTTTTTAAAAACATTCTTAAACATTCTCAATTATATTTGATATATTTTTTAGTTTTTCTCATAGTGGTATTTTGGATATTGGTTGTATTTGAGATGTTAATGAAAAACTGCTCAGTGTGTTTCAGTTTGGGATCCATGCTGTGAATGTTTAAAGCCGCTGTATAAAAACAGAGCTGAGCCTGTTCTGTGTCACCTGTCAAGGTCAATATTTCCCAGCTTCCCTGTTCTCATGTGTTTGATGCTTTAATTTAGGAAAAACTTCCAAAGTTTCCCCAGCAGCATGTCAGTGGGTCGGGGACAAACATGCTGAAGCTTCTGATGGAAACAAAGATCAAACCTGTGACCTTTCAGTTAATGGGGGAAAAACCTGTGCAGCCCGTCAGTGTGGAAGATTGATGAACTAACAGGTGGAGGTCTTTTACATCCAAATATTCTTACATTACCTTGAGTGTGAGCAGTTGCAGCAGTGGTGGCGCCTGTGACACTCAACAGTAGTTACACAGCACGGCCAGCAGGGAGCAGCAGCCTTTTCTTCTCCACAGTTAGAGCCTGAAGATGTTTCTGGATATTTGTTTAACAACCAGTAAATTTGTGTTGCAGTGGGGGAAAAAAACCTCTTTGCAGCAGTGACAACTCAGCATGGTGATCATCTGGTTTATTTCGAACTGATGTATGAACATAAATGATGGTGGAGCTTGATTTGTTTTATATATTTCTAGAATCATCCATTCAAATGCAGCAGCGTGTTTCTTTTTAATGATTCCAGCACTATATCCATTCATCCATGAGGCTTATTTGGTTTTCTTACATCATGTGCAACAAGTTTAGCAACTCACTTTGTGATTTAATGGCAGTTTATGTGTTAAGAGGAAGAGATTCACTGTCATAACACATGTTGATTAATGAGCTTTACTGGTACTGATAAATACCAGTAAACTCTTGGCAAGAAAGTAAAAAAACATGTTGCCTGGGATTGTCCTCACCGCGGTAAGGAAGAAAGAAAAGGACGTTCAATAACAGCAGAGAAGCAATGGTTAGAATACATATAATAAATATTCCTTTCCTTTTATGGCCCAAAGTGTTTGTAATTTCAGTAGTTCACAGTATAAATAAAGTAAAAACAACAGTCCGGAGTGGTCTATATATTTTTCTTACCTATAATTATAACTATTACAATATATTTCCCATATTCATGCTTGGAAGAATCTTGTGATACGATTTCAGGCACCCCTAAAGTGGGTCGTACCATTCCCTGACTTTAAGTCTTGTTTACTTTCCTTGCTGACGTCAGTGACAAGCTTCTGTGAGAGCCATCCACACAAAATACTGCATCTCTTCTGGCATTGTTTGTACACACAGAAGTCTTGGAGAGACTTCAGCAGATTTGTCATTGGACATATTTTTAAGGGATTTTTCTTTACTTTGGGAGAATGTGGTGTTTTGTTCCTTTAGAAATCAAAAAAAGAATGATAAATACTTTTATCATCAGATTGGTTGCTGTGTAGCAGGCATTGCCTTACAGTTGCATGCATTTAAACAAGTTTTATGTGCAGGCCGTTTGTTAAAGTTTTAATCTGAGTGAGTGATTTGGGATTTACAGTGTAGGGTATGCAGCTCAGTTTCTCTGTGTGCTTCTCACTTCCACAATATGACTCGTATCTAAACTTTTTTTCATCGCTTCCACTCCAGTTTGCATTCTTAGTCCCTTTTCTCATCTCCTCATACAACTTCAACTGATTTATTATACGAATCCAAGGCAGAAACACAGTTTCTTCAGAAATTGCAGTTTCTACTGTATTATTATTATTGTTATATAGTTAGGGAGGACAATGTGTGGTAAAAGCATGGCATTAACATTGATAGCACATACATGTATTGAAATACTGACATAGCTACGTGAGTTCTCCCAGATACAGCACGACTGAGATTACTGAGGGATTGCACCATGATGTTTCTGGGCTGCTGCGAGCTCCTGCCTGCTGCTGTCAAAACGGCCCAAAACAAGACAGTACTACTCCGTAAAATGGGGATATAGATTGGCGAATTCGTTAACATTAATTTCTCTTTAAGGCTAACTCTGGCTGATAGGAAATACAGTTCTAAAATTATAAGAAAGGAGTCGGAAGCAATTTATTATTAGTAGTTTATGTTGTCAAATTTTGGTCCAAAGTATCGTAACGATATTCTGAATACCCCTATTTATCGAATGGTTCGCTCCGTTGCTATGCTATCTTGTGTAGACATTCTCCAGGGTGATGGAGACGATGATGTAGTTTCTCGGCCTCAAAACGCGAAATACATAACGTTGTTCGGTTTAAAACGTAAACGGTGTGAGCCGTCACATTAATTACAATGGCCGGTATAAGAACAGTTAACGGAAAATTCTCGGGAGTCAACCCGGCTGTCAGGTAATGTTAATGTCGAATTCTGTTTACAGAAACGCCTCAGTGAAGCTGTCAAGCTAACCTGGCTAACGTTAGCTCGAACCACTACGTTATTAGTCGATATTCTAACGCCCAGTTGTCGTTCGTCGACGGTAACGGTACCGTAAAAATAATGTTAACGTTAGCAAGGAGCCGAGCCAACAATAGGTTACAGGTTAATTAGCTGCCTAAGCTACGTAATTATTTTTACTGTACCACCATACTAAAAAATTCACCGCACACAAATCAGATCTTTTATTGCCAAAATCTAAAGCTAACGTTAATGTATAACGAATTATGAGAGACCTGTTGAAAGTATTTAATTCCATCGAACGATTAGCGAAACTCGTTTATTATGACTGACATACATTTGGTTAGCAGTTTATTGGGTACACCTAGCCAAGTCTAACGCAGCCCTGCAGTAAATCCTCCCTTCATTAAGGTTATAATGATCAGTATCTACTGAGTTGTTGACTCAACTGTTTGATAATTTTGGAGGCTGTAGTTTGTGATGCCATTGGACTGTATTGCATTGTACAAGGAGGTGTTAAAGTTATTAGGCTTCTCAAAAAAAAAAAAAAAAGAAATACCTGTCTCTATAACGCAATAGGATTCAACTACACCTTTAACTGCAGCCTCCAAAGTGACCATATAGTTGAATCTACACCTCCTCTAAAACAGTTTCATCACAAACTGAACATTATAACCGTTATGAAGACTGTTCTAATAGGCTGATTTAGTTTTAGCTACGTGTACATAATAAACTACCAACTCAGTGGAGTTCATACTTGTCTCATTTTCTCACAATTGAGGCAAATATCCTCTCCTGAAGCGGTGTCGTAATTATAAATTATAATAAATTATATATTAAATGTGTCATCTGAATTGTGAGATATGGAAGTGATCATTTTAAGAAAGCTCTCACTCTTTCCTTTTTTTTTTTTGACAAATCCAAACACAAATTAATCTAAACAATAATTTACTGGCAATTTCCACCTTAAAATTGTTTGTTGTATTCAAAGGATGAGATGTGGTGGAAATCTTTGGAAACATGTTAGTTGGACTGTGTGTCAAAGTTTTTTTTTTTTCAAACTGCTGTTTACAAGGTTAAGAATTAACATTTTAGCTCAACATACATCTGAAGTTAATGTTCATAACTAACAAAGCCATGACGTAATGCATACATTTACTTATTGTTGTATTTTTCAGCTGCTGTCGTCTGCGGCAGGTTCAGTCTCTGCTATGTGAGGGTGGTGCTGCCACTCCAGATGGCATCATGTGCTCTCTTGGTATGTTAAGTTGCAAACCTTTTTATCTTTAACCTCGTTTCTTTATCTGGCCTGGTTAACTGCATTGTCAGCTGCTAAGCCTAGAGGAAACAATTTTTCACAACAGATGAATAAAGCAATTCATGTGGCCATTCCAAAACTGTTGACATTTTTTTGTTGTGTATTTCAGGAATTGACAGCAGATATAATGAAGGGTGCACTGAGCTTGCAAAATACCTGTTCTATGGACTGTATGGACGAAATCAGCTGAATCTGGAACATGTCCTTGAGGAGTTTCCAGAGGAAATGCTGGATGGTGAGTTCTTCAATTGTTGTTCACTATATTTTTTTTTATCATATTTTGTGCTTGCTTTAGTATTTATTTACTCTGACCTGTTACTTGTCTGCTTGTCAGATGTCATCCTACTGATCAAGGCAGAGTGTGTTCATCTGTACTGCAATCCACTAAACTACAGTTACCTGCTGCCCTACGTATCTCACTGGAGGAACCTGCATCTTTACTGCATGACAGAGGCAGAGGTTAAAAAGCCCTATTCATTCCTTCCTCTATCATTCCTGTTAATTACAGTCCCTGTGTGCTTCAACTAGGAGTATGAACCTAATCAAGGGTATTTAGACATGTTGATGTATCCACCTGGCTGCAAATTTTTAAGGTTACTATTAATCTTTTTCAAGCTTTTGGCAATTAGTCAAGTCAGCTTCATTTATTAATGTGTTCTAGCTTTTACCAATATACTACCAATTTGTGTGTGTGTCACTGCACCTCTTAAGAGTTGTCTCATACTTCTTTGACAACTCACATATCAACTAATGATTTCCAAACCTTTTTTATTGCTGAAATATCTAAATGCAGCAGTATTTGTAATTTGCCAACCTCTGTAATTTGTTCACCTCCACACACAGTATGAAGATGAGGAAGCAGCAGAGGAATTCAAAATCTCCAGCTTTGTCACAATGGTGCAGGACTGCTATCGAATCGGAGTTCCTTACAGCTCCCGGGGTACATATCGTCACATTTTAATCTCTACATTTATTTGCTGTTTGTGTGTTAAAGAGATAATCAAAAGTGTTCACACACTAACTACATGACATGACATCACAGTAAGCCAAAATACAATGTCGGTTCACCATCTGGATAACTTGCACCTACTGACTAATTACACCAACAGCATATTTGCTCTACTGTTACTCTTAGGGCACATCCAGAAGTTTGATATGTTTATGGTGGAGAAGTGGCCTCTGATTCAAGCGTTTGCCCTGGAGGGCATTGGTGGAGGAAGTTTTTTTACGATTAAATACAAGGTACGTTCAAACAAGTAAAAAAATTTGTTGAAATATATTTTACATAAGAGCGTTTGTAGCACTATGCTTCTTATTACAGCTTGTGTTCATTCAAATGGTATATTCCCTTTTGTCCAGCTCATGGATATGAGTGAGAAGCTTTGGCAGGTGTACACCAGATTGGACCCAGTGTCTCTGGATAGTCTCCTCGCAGAGGTAACACTGACTTTTCTTAATCTTCTGTTGCTCTAGCTTTCATAGGATTCTGTTGCATTGCAGACCCACAGTTTTTGTTGTTCTTGTATTGTATACTGACACTCTGGTGGTCACATGGTGAACCTCTTTGAATTAACAGTTAAATTTGGTATGTTAAGGTGTGAACATTACCATTTACTGTCATTTTTACTTATAACCTTGGTGTTGTTTATTGTAGGACTTGGTTAACTTTGAGAAGCAGTGGAGTGGCTTTTTCTCCAGCATGGACCTGGAGAGCCATCTGTCCATCCTAGAGCTGTCTGAAGCCCAGGCAGGGGAGGTGAGTTTGTAGCCACAAAGCCCTACAAGAATAGAAATCTCTGGACAATAACTTACTGAACACAATTACTTTATACTGTAATGTAATAATTATTATCATAATTATAATATTAATATTTTTCATAATTTCACTTTAGGTGTGCAGTGTAATATTAAAAAAAGAGAAAACAAAAATATGCTCAAATTAGTATCATGCTTCCTCCATCCTCTTGCTCTTCATTTATGAGTAATGGAGTATCATAAGTCACCATCCATGTACGCTCATAGGAGGGTGTTATAGTCCACTTCCACTTGCAAATTGAACATGGACATGCAAACAGAGGAAGAGTGGATGAGGCAAAGATGTAGTGACAGGAAGGAGATCAAGTCAGCATCTAATCAAATGTACTTCTTTGTTGTAATCTTTAAGTAATGGTGTTCAGTTTCTGATCTTAGTTGTCAGCTAAGTGTCCTCATTAAGTGTATTTTCATCAATCCACAGGCGTTCCGTACTTACTACTCTCATGGACTGATCTCAAGCAACATCACAGATAAAAGGTATTCTTCATATTCCACAAACGGTTCATCTCTGGTTTTGTAGAATGAAAACATGCTTTTGCTTAACCAGCTGTTTCTTTATTTCAGTAAAAGTCAGCAGCCCTTTGTGCTGTTTGGGAAACATTCCTCCTCAGAGGATCTGGAGAGCTGTTCATTCAACTTTCCCTCAGAGAGCCATCAGGTCCGCAACACAGGGCCTCAAGGTTCGACAGCCAGACACATGGTGAGAAGCAGCAGTAGCTGAGAGGGGGAGAATAACTGCATGCTGACACTCTGTGGTGGTGCAGAGAACATGTCTGACACAGGAAATGTTGTAATGTGAAACACTGTAAACTACTTACATTACTATAACATCCCTATTAATGGCTGGAAACCTTCCAGAGTGGTTAGTACAGTGGAAGGTCTGTCACTGTGAAAACTTGGCATTGATCTAATGTTTCCATTATGTGTAACTGATGTTTTATAAATCACATTGCTCAAGTTAAAGAGGGGAACTGGCCTGCAGCACCACCCGGTGAAGGGTTTTGGTACAACCAATGCTCAGTGATGTACAGAACAGTGTTTACACCACTGTTAAGTGGGAACATGACATGAATGCATCTTTTTTGTGTCTTAGATTCTTAAGTGTGTGGCTCCTAAAGGACCTCTAGCCTGCTCTCGAACCTATTTCTTTGGGACTACCCACTCTCCGTACCTTGGTGAGGTTTTACTGTATGACTCTGCTTATTTGATATTGTTCAACTGCATATTTGTAAAACATGAGGGTGTTTTTTAAATATATTTTATATTATCTATTAGTAATAATGCAGTACCATGCTGCAGAGGTGTTAAAGCAATACTAACAAATCCCATAATTTGTATTTTCCTGTATCTCACCCACAGGAAATCAAAACACAGATCAAAAGAAAACAGAAGTCTTGTAAGTGATTTTTATTTGAAGTTCATTAATATTTTCTCTCTAAGCTATTGTTAAATGTTTGAGTTTTTCTGAATGAAAGAGTTTTTTTTTTTCTTCTTCAGACTTTTATCCCAGATTTATTCAGCTGCTGTTCAAGCAGTCCTTTCAGGAATCAAATGCTACTCCTGTACCTCCAGTGCTACCAAGGTAAAAAAAACAGCACTAAACTTAAACATTTATCTCACAGCATGTACAATTACTCATGAAGAAATGTCTGTTATTGTAGGCTAAGGATGTAGCAGAGAACACCTTTCTCGTGGCTTTGGACTCGATGAATCTAAATCAGTACCGAAGTTTTCTCAGGTATATATTGATTTGAATTTTTTCAACTGTTGTTTAATGTATGAGACTTTCACCCAAGCATGAAATGAGATTTATTTTTTGAAGCATTTTCATTGTATGTTTCTTCTTCTCAGGTCCAAATGTGAATTCAGCATTCAGGCAGTGAACAAGCAGGGGAGGTGGGTGTTAACTAGTGCTTTGTAAGCATTTGTATTTTCTGCACAATCTCCCTGACATTTTCATCGTCATTTGATTCAATGATTTCTTGCTTTCTTAAAAAATCCTTTTGTAAATATGTAATTTGAGACCTAAAGAGCCTGTTTTTTTATTTTCAGGATCATTCCTCTGACTGATGAAGAAAGCCGTTATGTAGTAAAAACAGTAAGTCAGAGAAGCGTATTGTTTTTTGCTTCTTGAAACTGTCACAATGGAAACACCTGAGTTTATAATTTTCCTCTGAAAGTTTTTTTTTTCCATCTTGACTAATTGTATGTTTTTTCTAAGGCCTCCATGACCGTCCATGACATCCCAGACCTCCAGTGGGACAGGGGGGACCTGGGCTCCGTGGTCTTCTCTGAATCCTTCTTAGAGTCCAGCATCAATATTCAGCAGAAAGGTACATTTTGGATTATCTTAAGTATAACTAGCGTGGATTGCTGATTGATTCCACAAAGGAAATTTGTTTTACATAATAAGCAGGACACATCCACACGTTGCTGTTAACAGAAGAAGGCAAAAGTCATTTAGAAACAACAGAGGATTAGTCTAAAAATAGCCTATTTCCTGCCCTGAGGGTTATATTTGTGATTCATCTTCCATGTTTGTCATTCTTTGGCTTTGTTGTTTATGCTACTTTTCAAACAAGTCTGTTTCCTCTCCTGCAGATGGCACTGTGTCCTCAGACAGCTGCTACACCATCCTGACGACAACTGTGCCTCGCTACGCCTGCTGGCTGGTATGTGAAGGGCTGAAAATGAAATAAATTTTATATTAAAAGTGTTTTGGATTGTGGTTAAGAACTTGTGTGTTTTTAGATGGAGTCTGATGTAAAGCAGTCTGAGCTAGCCCAGCATCTCACTAAGGTGAGTTCAGAAGCTTCATATGCCCCCCCCCCCCACTTCATGTTTCCCTATATACACTTATGAATGAGCATGTGCCCTAATGATCTACAATATGCGTCTTAAACAGAAAGAGGACGACACTTGTTTGGGAACTGCTCTGACTGTGGCAGATGCTGCTTATGTATTCTCCAGCAGCCAGCTCTCCACGCCTGAAGAAGGTGACACACACACTCACATGGGGGTTATTTTGCAGCCTCGTCTCACTGTGTACTCGGGCTAGTATTGTACATTATGTGACAAAGAGTTGTGAATGTGTATATTTTATTGTTTATTCAATTTTTTTTATTTTAGGGAAGATAATTTTCTTCTCTGAGGGACTCCTGTTTATCCATTCTCAATATGGGAGCATTACTCTGTCCAAGGATCACATCAACACCATCAAGTTTTATGATCCGGTATGATGAATAATATGACTTTCAGACAAGCAGTAGTTCATCTTGCATTGAATCACATATGTTATTTTTCTCACAAGATCTGCTTTTGTTTACTGATTTAAAAGATGAGTCAGGCTTCCATTTAAAACCATGTTAACACATATACTGTGTGTATGTATATGCAGTGGAACACACAGTAACTACATGAGTGTGATTTGTGTGTCCTCTTCTTACCAGGACTCGAGCACTGTGGCTTCTCTCTTTGTGGAGTATGAGAGCAGCCTGCTCCCGCACCTCCCGTTCCCTCTCCACAGCTCTGACCAGTGTCTGGTCTTTGCTCTTCAGCCCAGATCTAAGAGCCACAGGGCTTTCTACTCCAAGGTTAGAACAGTAGCCAGTGACTAAAGCTCTGACACAGTTTGAAACTGAAGTTAACAGGGATCATCTGAGTGAAGCTGATTAAAATGCAGTGTTTAAAATGACATGTTTATACTGTTAAATATATGTTGTCTGACTATGAAATATTTAGTCTGAGGGATCTATGAGTTGTAGATGTAACATAAGATAGGATCTGGTGTTGTGTTTGTTCTTGGATGATTCATTACGATAAAAACAAAACTTTTTTATCCTTTTTATGCTCATTAAAGATTCAGCTCCAGTTGTATGACTGTTTTCTTTCTTGGTTCAGGTGTTGTCAGTGTGGCAGAACTCCGAATCTGGACTTACTCTGCAGTTGCTGAACCAAGAGCAACTGACCTGGAGCCAGAAAAACATGTAAGGCAACATAATTTTCTCTACCAGTTTCAGCTGTCAGTATGAATCACTGTATTAGCTTATTAACATTGTAATTCTGCAATTATCATTAATCAGTCTTTCCCAATAAAGTCATTAAAAAAAAGGAAATTCAAATCACTGTTTTCTCTCAGGCACACCAGACTGCAGAAGCTGCACGACAGTCAGGAGCCACCAGTGGCCAAACGCAGAGGCAGCTTGAAGACTTCATACTCCCAGTTGCCAGAGCAGGACATGTTAGTACACACAGAGCAGTCACATAGTAGAGTTGGACTGAGCAAGTAGTAAAACCCAATGCTACTGTAGGTATTGCTTAATCATGGGTATGTATTCCCAAAATAGTATTTAAGCTTGTGTTTCTTGACGCAGTGTTTTCATCAGTGCTGCCTATCCACATTCGGTAGATCTGTCCTGCTGGGAGCAAGTGGAAGATAATGTAGCTTCATTATATGGCCTGAAATAAACAATGCACACACTTTCCTTTCAGTCAATATAGCTAAAACAAAGAAGTTAGCATACAAAGGTTACTCAGCATTTTTTGCAGCTTCTTAGTCTTGCCACATCGGTCCTAAAACTGTCACCTGGTATAATTAGACATCAAACTGCTTTAAGCATAAACTTGCAGCACAG
This sequence comes from Seriola aureovittata, assembly GCF_021018895.1. Classification (NCBI taxonomy): domain Eukaryota; kingdom Metazoa; phylum Chordata; class Actinopteri; order Carangiformes; family Carangidae; genus Seriola; species Seriola aureovittata. The sequence continues at coordinate 3,176,403 of NC_079376.1, read as the reverse complement.
TGCTTATAAGAATGAGTTGCTCCCTTTTGCACAGGCTCTGTTCCACCAAACATAAAAAGAAAAACGATTGTGCTTTTAAATTCCTTGTGCAAAACCCAGAGCAGGCATTACTGGTGAAAAGAAGAAAAGAAGTCCTGGCTGTAAAATTGCAGAACTCGCTTTTGTCCATTACCTTACATGATCAGTCACAAAACACTTTTTTATCTAGTTGTGACTCATTTGTTCTTACTAATAGCTGCATTGTGGCCCTCACCAGGTTTCTTCAGCACTTCGCCCTGAGTAGCATTAGTCAGGAGCCCATTCTGTATGACCACCTGGGAGTGCTCTTCCCCTCTGCAGAGCTTAAGAACCCAGTCAATGGCCATGGAGACAAGGTGAGCATATTGACTGTGGTGTAGTGGATCATCCTCTCATTCTTTTCTTGGCCTCCTAGGTAGATTATGGTAACGCTGATTAAGTTAATATCTGATTCGGGCTTTTTAATGTGTGAAAAGGTTGTCATTACCATCATCACTGGTCTGCCGGGAAGCCATAAGAAGAGACTCTGCAACTTCCTGGTCCAGCTGAACAAGGAACGAGGAAGGTAAGAGCGACTACATCTAACAACATCCTCTTTTTAATATTTTCTGCACTGATATCGTTTTTCATACATATGCTTTAGTTATTTTATTCAAATAATATTAAATACAAAACTCGCAACACAAACAGAAATAACACAAATTTTATTTTTCATTACTCCCGTAGGTGGGTGGTGTACGAGCCTGGTCCTGACAGCTGTGACAGCTTCTCAGCCTCTCACCTCCAGCAGTATTTGTCCAGCTTCCTGGAGAGCCAGAGAGGCCCAGGAGGCAAACCCCGTCTGTTGGTGCTCTCACCTGGGTAAGAAAGCCCGCTGATCAGCATGAAACAGCTGTGAACTGAGAAGTCAAGACTAATCTGGAGGAACAGAGAACAAGAACAGAGCTCGGCTAAATGAGGGTGTTTTATTTAGAAAACACAATATGTTCATTTTTATGGAAAATAATTTCATCTGCTGTCTATCCCTCTGTATTTATTACACGCAGATAATTTCACCTAACTACATAAAACATATTTTAGTGTCTGTACTTTTGAGTATTTAGAGTATATTTTGTGGAAAAGTGTCACATAAAGTTAAATAGATGATTCCAAACCTTCATAAACATTATCTGAAGAAAACAGACATCTTTGTCAGTGTCTTTAAAATTTGCAAATGTTCCTGCAGATACACAGATGTTCTGGATGTGGTCCAGGCTGTGCTTTTCCACCCTGACCCAGTTGTCCAAGCGTGTTTCACCATTGGTGCTGTCACTGCCTGTGTGGATCCATTCGCTTCCTGTTTGGAGCACAGGTACGTTTTTTTTTTTTTTTTTGCCACCTCAAATAAAATAGGCTTTGAATGATGTAAATAGTCATAATAATAAAATGTGTATCAGATTAATTAAGTTACCATTTAACTGAACCCCACAATGTCCAACTGAAATAGACAAAATTCCTGAATGAAAAGTAACACTTTCACAAACAAGATTCTCAGTTATGGCTGATGAATGATAAAAGTCAAGGTGTCTCACATTGTATATGCAGAAGTCACGGTTCAACAATAGTTTTTTCCTGTGCAAGTTGAAATCAAATTGCTTTCAACTTACATATTTTGAACTTCAGTGCAGATAATAACAATATATTAAAATACCTAATTGATAAAAGATCATTCATTTAAGTATATCCTGTTCTGATCTAGAGACAATCAATATAGTGGCTCAGTTGCACCAAACAAATTAATATTTCAGTATATGTGATAATCCTGCAGCTGCCTCATGGTCAAAGGCCTCAAGAAGAACCTCGTGCTTCTTATCAATGTTTGTGTCTGATTCCCAATGACTGGAAGTTTTTTACTTTCAAACATTTACCTACAGCATCTTAAAGAATAAGTCGCCAAACTTTTACCCAATGAGTAGCAAATACACACCACCTATAGGGTTGCAGTTGAAATTTATTTGGTGACCCATTTTGATAAAAAAAACTTCTCAAATCACTCCTGCAGTAAAATCCATTATTTTGTTTTATGTCCATGTGTGTTGTATGTTCCAAAAACAGATATTTTAGTTTTTAGCACAATTGCCTGCTTGTGTTTTTCATTTGCAATCAATGTAAATGTCGCAAGTTTAGCTGCGTGCAACAAAGGTGAGCTGCTAACAACAAATCGCAGCTGTGTATTCAGCCATATTTTGGTTATGGCTCCTGAAATTCAAGTTTCACTCAGTTTGAAAGTTCAGTTTTCAAGTAACATATGGACAGACCAGATGATGACAGACAGGGCTGGATGTTGATAAATTGTTGAAGCACTGGAGGCTTCCAGGACGAGGTTACATGACACTTTTAGCTATTAAAACTCAGGCTGGGTCCCTTTTACAGAGAGGATCAGTCCTACATTTAATCTCACTCTCCTTTTGTTACAGGCTTTAGATGTAGCTTACAGAGCTTCTCACTGTCATAGATTGACTGAGCTGCTCCGCGAAATATGACATACCACTCCAGTTAATAGGCTGCTTTCCACTGCACAGCCAAGCTGGGGTGGCTAGTGATACTTACATACAGACGAAGGCAGGAAGTCCAGAATCTAGTATTTAAGACGTGCTTCCAGAACCACTAGAAATTTCACTGAAAAGCCAGTAGGTGTTACGACAAATGTCCCGGTAAGCAGCTGAAGTATAATAACTTTATTCTGCGCAGTAACACTCATAAATACTTGAGCATATATGCAGGAAAAAAAAGCTTTAATAATAAATCTAAAGGGTGTTTTGGATCCTGTGCTATAAACATGTTTGTGATGTCCTTCCACTCAGACTCTGACAAGTCCTACTTGGCTCAGCAGTGGAAAAATGTGTAATAAGAGGTTTAGTTAGCAATGTGGTTAGCGCTGACTTAAACATTTGAGGCATCTTCAACAAACCCCCTGTCACTGTCTGTTGCCATAGATTCAGTGGAGGTCTGTGGACCCCTACTATGGTGCTAATTGGGTGTGGTTAGCCCAGCTTAGGCCTGACCTGCCTGTCACCCCCCTCTGCATAGCTCTCTAATCCCCCAGATCCACATGTGCGACCAACACACCCTCCTCACTGAAGCTCATCAGTCAGTCATGATCCATTCTTTGTGATGGATGTAGACAGTTCATTACATCAGGACAGGAAAGATAAATGCCTTTCAAATCGTTGATCTCCCCCCCCTCCCTCCAACCTCCCTCCCCCGTCTCCCTAAGAGCTGCAGGGGAGGGTCTGTAGTGGCTGGAGGGGGGACTTGGCTCTGGATGGTTATTCAGAAAGTGGTGTATAACACTGATCGATTTGAAAACTCAGGATAAATTATGTTAAGATTAAATGAGATTACAGAAAGCTTTTACACTGGTCAGTTGCCAGTCATAGTCATGATGTCATCCTATGAAAAATGCCTCACGGTGGATAACTCGTTTGCTAGCCAAGGGCCATAACATGGAATTAGCCTGTTTATTGCTGCACAATTTTGGCAAGCACCCATCAGTCATGAATAGAGTTATTGTTAGTGATGATACTGTGGAAGAAGATATGGGTTAAAGTAAAGAGGACTGTTTACCAGATAAGTGAAACAGCTCTTTGTATGTGTAACTCAGGTACAGTCAAAATAAATTTGCATTTGACTGATGACTAGCATTTAATTATACAGTAAATGCTGCATATTTAATTTAACTTCTTCTGTCTCTTGTCTTCTAACTTTAGGTTTACATTTCCTAAGCTGATGGAGCAGTGCAGCCAAGGTACGTCCTGTCTGTGCTCTGTCTTCCCCTCCACTTTCCCAACAACAAAATACATCAAGGATAAAACTTCTTTCACAGAATACTGAGGAAACACCAGATATTGATATTCACTGATATTGATTTTCCAAATACGCCATGCAGTCCGGTTGTATGATACAAACCTTAAAGGTCAAGAAAATGTATGATTTTTGTCAAATTAAGTCAGAGGAGAAGTTTCCCAGGTGTGAACAATAATGACATATAAGCCATATTCTCACAGTAAAGTAGCAAATTAGAGATCCAACACCCACTGAAGACGAAGTATATTAATATGTCACGGTGCTTTGTTGTTTGCTTTTTTGACGTGAAGTGTGTTGCAGTGCCATTCACCCTCCAGCAGAACCATCCTACATCTTTAACGGTTCAATATCTTAATACACCTTTGAAAAGCGTACATTTCCATCCGTGTGACACTGGGATGGATTGAGTAGTGTGGAAACCGCCACAGTTTAATCTGTCGCAGAATTACCTCTTATTTCTCACCCGTCCATTTGAAGTTTTCACAATGTCACTTTCCCTAAAGCCTTCAGCACACCGGCAGGATACAGCAGCAGTATCACCAGTAAATCAAACCTAGTATAAAAAGGGCTATTTCTGCAGTGGCTACACAGACATTGTATTTTTCGGGGGAAAGTGAGCCGGTTTCTCCTGGAATTCATGTTCCCTCTCTGTATGTCAGGTATTGTGAGTACAGTGGTGTTCACCGGGCTGACAGCAGAGCAGAAGCACCCTCTCATGCAGTATGTTCAGCAGCTGGTACGCTCTGCCAACCCCACTGCAGCCTTCATACTCGCAGAGAGAGGAGCTGTCACCAGGTAGGCACCCGCAGAATCATGATCGTCACTGCTTTTAGCATTAACTGCTTTTATCTTTGCCTCAAATATTCACTCAAGGCTACGTTTTATTCTTCTTTTTGAGTCTATGTTCAAATCTTTTGGGTCAGAGAAGGGTTAGCACAGGAATGTGTCATGAACATTTCCCAGTGTATTCTATACTTAAGGAACATTTCATTGTCGAAGTTAGAAGCCTATCGTAGATATGAGATATTAAGTCTTTATGTGGTATTTCGATGCTGTAAAGAGTTAAGTATTCACTCCTTCCTGTTTGTCTTCTTAATCAGGACTGAAGATGTGAATCTGATCTTGTCTGAGAGCAGCTTCAATGAACCACAGATGCTGAGAGCACGTTATGTCCTCTACCCTGGATGGTAAGACCCTCATTCGAGGTTCCACTCTACTCGTGGTGACCCCGGTGTGTCCTCATGTGTCCACACGCAACCTTTTGGCCGCTGAGCAACAGATTGGCGTTGATTCCTGCCTCGGCGTTCCTCAGTCCTGCCTCGCCTCCCTCCCTGCGGTTTAATTGCCACTCAGTTGCAGTGGTGGGGGTATCGGCTGCTGATTGCTGTAAAGCCCCTCAGGGCATCTTGTGTTCTATCACCAGCTGCCTCCTGGCAGCACAGTAACAAGCTGTTGGCCATGCAGTTGCCATGTACACAGAGGGGGTCTCCTTCCCTTTGGATCTGGTCCATTCTGCCTTCATGCCTCAGTGGTCAGCCTAATATGAACCTCTGCTTAATCCTCCCCTCAGATCATACACTGGATATCTGGCCAGAGTCTGGCCCTTCTGATTTACTCATCTTCAAGCTTTAATTTGTGTGTACTGTACTGTACGTGTACGTGCGTGTGTTTGACATGCTTCTTACACATCCGTAGCTCTTCGACCAAGACTAGTAACTTTTTCACCTGCTGATGAGAGTCTGTACATTTACAGATTCATCATCCACTTCCCACAATTTTATAAGCAAATCACATTCGCTGGCCTCTTTCCTGTGGGCAGCTGGTAGAGTAAACAACTTTCCAGCCAAAGACAAAATGTAGCACAAACATTTGGCTTGCTCTAGACTTAACTTTCTCACTATCTGTGTAATGTGCTCGTGTTCTGTGTTTCAGGTGCAAAGGGCGCTTCTTCTCTGGTTCGGGGTCTCTGATCCTCACCCAGCAGCGCGTGGCTTTCAACCGGCCCCTAGAGAGGCCTCTATTTGTCACCCGCTGTAAAGGTGAGATGGAAAGAAAGCCTCCCCCCTCCCCTTTTCTGACTCTTACACGTGACAGAAGCGCCAGATATGAGCTGGCAGGGTTTGATGATGATTACATAAGCTGTCTTTCCCTCCAAATATGGAGATAACTGAGGTCTCAAAGTAATTGTCAGCCGCTGCTGCGAAATAATCTGTATTCCCAAAGGATGCACTTACAATATCTTGCTGCCAATTTAGCTTCTGAGGAAATTGTTAATTTAAATTATTATTATTAAATCCTGCAATTCTCCCTGCTAAAACTCTGCTAATGTTTCTGAAGCTTTCAAGTCTTCACTAAAGCCGAGCCCCTTCCGAGGAAACGTGTACAATGTTTGGGGAAAAGTTCGATTTTCTGGTAAGAAATATTAATATACTTTTAATTTTATTTCTCTCTTATAAAATACATTGTCATTTTTGCTAACTTTTTCAATTTTCAGACCAGATTTTGCATTCCAGAGAACTTGCTTTTGTTAAGCATTACTAAACAAATGTGACTTCTTTCCTCGGTAAATGTTTGACCTGCATTTGCATTCCCCACTTTTGGGAATTGTTAGAGAAAAGGTTGCCCTCAAGGCAGGCAAGAAGCTCCTGACGGTAGGAATATCGCTCGGTTGTTGCTCTGGTGTCTGGTGTTTAGAATTCAGCTCATAGTCCACTGGTTTGGTTTCCTCCACGTAGTTTTCTCACTCTTTTTTTCATCCAAAGGCCTGTGTAGAGTTGTTGCATGAGGAGAAAGTGGAGGTGCCTGTGAGGAGATGTGCAGAGAGTGTGCAGATATCTGTAGAGAGAGTTGGGGAGACGCAGGAGAATGGAACGAGTGTGGAGACTGTATGACCCTGAGACAAATGCTCACATTCCCTTAGTGTCAAGTGTGCATCTCAGTCACTGTCTGTAGGGTAGTGTATCATTTACATCGCCTTATATTCAGTTATTTTACTTTATTTTAGTTGTTGTATTTAGCTGTCGTACATCCAACACATATTTTATATTAAGTTAGGACATATTTTTTATCTTGTTTTGTTACACGTGAGTTCTGTGAGTCATTTTGGGAGCAGAGGGGCTGTATGGATGTTGAACCATAAACACCCCACCGACAGCATGCTGTTACCATATGAAGCTGCTGTAGCAGGTGTTACACAAGGTGTGAGCTGCATGTGTGACTTGGATGTGAGCGCCTCTCTCTCTGGAACCTCCAGACTCAGAACAACTGATGGAGGTGAGCTACAACACGGTGAGTGGGAGCCTGAGCATTGCCTCAGAACAGAGCGTTGACCCTCTCACCCCGGGCCCCAAAGAGACCGGCACTTCCTGCTTCATGGTGTTCGATGGTGTTGGCCTCACTGAGGATGGAGTGAAGGACTGGCTCAGACTGTGCACCAAGCAGGTAGACATTTAAATAGCCCCACTGTTTTTGATGGCAATACACACCTGAGACTTGTGTATAGATCTATGGGTAAAAAGTTAAGTGTTGCGTAACGCCAAGGTTGTTGTTTCTGTTTGGTTTTTACAGAGGCAGACAAAGAAGCCTAAGAAGACTAAAAACAGTCTTTCACCACACGAAATCAAGACCATACATGTGAGTGTGTTTATATTGATGATTATATAATTACAACCAACCGTGAAGACCAGGAAACTCACTACAGACCGCTGTACATCAGGGTATCAGACCATTCCTAAAGTGTTCCCAGGAGCACAGTGGCCTCAATTATTGTGAAATGGTAGAAGTCTGGAACCACCAGGACTCTTCCTAGAGTTGGCCGTCCAGACAAACTGAGTAACCAGGCAAGAACGGTCTTGGCCAAGGGAGAAGTGATCAAGAAACAGCTCTCCATCAATCAGGCCTTTATGGTAGAGCAGCTAGACAGAAGCCACTTTGAGTAAAAGGCATATGATGCTTGAAGATTGCCAAGCAGCATTTAAAGGAAAAAAATTCTCCGGTCTGACGAGACAAAAATCTAAACCCTTTGGTTTGAACTCCAATATACTGAATTCTGAATACTTTCTAAAATTAGAGATTTCATTTCGTTCAATTTTATATATTTACAATTAAATCTACATCACAATTTGTGCAAAAGCTGAAACGGTCAGAATACTTTATTTTCCTTTTCTTTTGTGGGAGGTTTTTCTTTATCTTCTGAGGTCAGGAACTGTTATTGATCATGGCCTTTTCAGTCAATAACATTTACTCAACTTGATATTATGTTTCTGTTTAGATCGTCAGGCACTTGGATCCACTACCACCAGGCTACTTCTACAACGGTTGTCAATATGTCGACATCTTTGGAGAAAAAAGGAATTTCCATCCCAGTATCCTTTTCATAGTGGTTACTGTGTGTTGTTGAACTCTAACTACACTTTATCTGTCTCTCAAAAATCCTTTTCCCCATTTTTTTAAAGGCTAAATCAAACTCAATACAGTGAATGTGAGTCAGTGTAGGTATAAAAATCAGGCTCTGTGTTTGAAAAGCGATTGATATCATTAGGAGCTGGATTTTCTGAGTCAGACAATCTATGACAAACAATGCAGGTCTGCTTGTATCTGTGTTTACCGTTGTGCGTGGTGATTGTGCTGCTGTTTCCCATACATTGCTGTCACTACAGACATGGAAGATTTTATTAAAGCGTACATCGCCGAGGCCAACAAGGAGATCGAGATATTCAACCGTCAGCTGGAGCTGCAGGGACAGCCTGACCTGTTTGATCCGTGATAGAATCTGTGTGTATGTCCACCGCCTCCATCTGTCTTATTTAACTCTAAGGCTACCACTGTGGGAGGGGCAGGGAGGGCGCAGGGGTTACGTACTCAACACTCCACTAGAATGATTAATGTGTGTTCATACCACATGCATCTGCAGAAGCTGCTGCTGCTAGAAACCCAGTTATTATCTATGTACTATGTCACTTTGTTTCCTTATTTGGTGGCATGAAAAGGATGAGCGGAGGTGAGCGTTTGAGCAGTGACATCATCCATCAGAAGCCGGTTATGTCACGGCATGGCTTACGTCCCTCTGCCACGCCACTGACTCTACAGTTATCACTTTGGCAACTTATTTGGCATCATATTTATCAAATGAAAGCGGCAGTTTGATGCGGTCACTTGTGTTGATTCAAATTAAGGCACATTTGTCAAGCAGTGAGAGTTGACTTGTTCACAACCACAGGCGTATCTGAATGATAACGCAACACAAGACTCCATCTTTAAACCAGTGTGATTGTGCCGCTAATCCTGCAAGCTATGAGACTTTCACAATTGAAGGGAATTTCCAGCCCCTCGCTCCTACAGCTTGTGTGTTTCTGTTTATCACAGTTGGCAAATTAAAGCCTCTATTTCTGGACAGGCATGGATAGCCGTGTGATTCTGGTGGGCTCCCTGGTGGGGTTTCTCAAGAATCGCTCCTCCTCTGTTGTCACCCAATCCATGGCCCACCTGTTAGCTTGTCTGTGTGCCGTGCTGCAGCAGAGGGAGCGCTTGGCCATGGAGCTGTAAACATTGGACAGCCTGTTGGCTGCAGACATCTGATGAATGATGCCATTAATCACATAGCTAAACGCCACCCCAGTGCTTTATTTTAAGACTCCTAAAGTGAATCTAATGAAAGAACAAAAAAATTAATAAAAAATAAAAATTCAGACTTCAGTCCCGGCAGCAGAGTGGTGAAGTTATAAAACAGCTGAGGCCAAGAAACACACTGAATCTGTTTATTATAATGCTGCTAGTTTGAACAGTGAGAAACCAGGTAGAGAGTTAAGCTCAGCCTCACTGCAGCCAGCTGTGGATCATTCACTTCACTGTTTTGGTCAAAATGTTCATTTATTGTTAAATTTGTTATAAGTGTAAACATTCCCTCTTTTTTTTTTTTTTTTAATAAATATGTGGGTCACTACATTTGGGTAGGACGAGGGGAAAATGAAATAATTGGGGAAACTTTGGTGAGGTTTGGGTAAACATGAGTTTAGAGCCTTTAGTGAAAGGTGAAAGGCTTTGTATTGATGTGATGTTGCAGAGAATCAGTCTTGATGTTCTGTTGAAATCAGTAGTTATTCTACTATTTGCTCTGTGATCCTGTGTCACACTAATGTTCTATGCATGTCTTCCTCTTACCAGGGTTCCTACACAGGTTTTGAAATTCTGTAACTTCGTAGGGAAACGTCGGTAAATTCTGTGGAAAACCCGTGTTGTTGTTGTTATTTGAACAGCAACAGTTGAATTATTAATTGTGATGTCAAGATCAAACAAAGCATTAAATACATGGGATTTGGAAGTTGAAAATGTGTAGGAACCCTGCTCCAGTCTCTGGAGGTTTGATGGCTTTCATTCGTTATGGGGTCAGCAGTGTAACATGCAGACTAATTAACAATCTGGGTTTGTCTTGAGGGAGTTGATGCTGACAAAGGAACATTTGAATGCACATATAAGCGTGCACACACTGCTGCTGCGTACAATTATATTACACTGGCCTTTTGTGCACCGCACCAAAAAGAATCGCCTGTACTCAAACGTGAGTACTGTGAGATTTTCACCATGTGGGATAAGAGAGGAAGGGCGTTTCTGCTAAGAGCATGTTTTAGGTCCATAGTTGTAATCAGGGGAATAAGAGAGAATGGGGGGCTAATGCTTAATAATGAGGTCAACACTTACTCATTGTTGTTAGATTCTTATTGAAGCAGATATTTTTAAATCAGTGGTGACCTCAGTGTATTTTGGGATGCCAGTCACAACCCTGGGTATGTCCTGTCCTGACAGCGCTGTCAACAGCCAGCTTAATGGAAATAATCAATAATATTGTTTTCAGCTGGCAGACGAACACAGAGAGTCATAACATTGTCGGCAAAGTGTTTTCCTCTAGACGCCCGGTGTGTATCTGCACAGATTCAGATGATCCTAGTCCTGGACTCTGACCTGACACTGCTGGCCCCATCTGTCCTCAGCAGAGTCTCCTCTGACCTGAACAAGCCATACCCTCTTATGCTAGATGTGCCACTGTCCCTTAGAAGAATGACTCATTGCATAGGATAGCGTATAACATAGCAATGAAGTACGCCTCTAACATGTATCACCCTGGCATGTTCCAGATAGCCAGCAAAGGAGGGGTTCACACGGAGAGGAGGAGCTTACCCCCAAGTTACTCATTCCACGAGCTTCTCTCTTTCAGTCCTCCTCCTTCACTCTATAAAAGAAGTGCAATTGTACCTTGTGTTTTTATATATTTGACTTACAGTGCCCTCAAATAGCTCTTTAAGGACAAAGCTGAGCAAACAAACGAGCTGCTAAATTCTCAGTCTCTCACAGCTCGTACTCTGTGGTCGGCTGGATACCGGCTTTGAGCGCTTGTATCTCAAATAAAACCATAAAGGGTCTTAACAGCAAGTGAAGGGTTTTTGATGCAAAATGAGATGCTGCATTAACAAAAAAAAAAAAAAGCATTACCTCCGCTTACAAACGACTGATGGAACAAAATGCAAACAGATTACGCTGCTTGTTTTTAACAGCAGAGCAAGATGTAACATAAATCCTGTGTTGACTAAATGATAACTCTTGTTTAAGCTGGATCCTCTGTTTAGCGATTCAGAGATGCGCTCTCTAAAGCCGTCTGTTTCCAGCAACAGTTGCTGTCATTCTGTAGTTATGTAATACTGCAGAGGCTTACCTTGATTGACAGTGAAATAGCTGCGAGGCTGATGTATGGAAGACTGAAGGTGCCACAAATTTAAACCTGCTCCACGTCAAAGAGCAGAGCGACTGAAAACGTAATCGGCCAAGAGATCAAATACTAGTCCTTAAAGAGTCGAGGGTTATGTAAGACGTTTGTGATGTTTATCAAATTCCCACTAACACATACACACACACGCACACACACACATATACACGACTACTATCACAAGTATGTCTATACTATTTTGCATGTGTTGAGATGTTATGGGAAAATGACGCCACATATATTCTGACAGAATTGCCTTTCACCAAACAGGTACAACAAAGAGAAAATTATCACATTTATTTTACATATCTGCTAAGAATTTGAATTACCTCGAAAAACAACAAATAGTATTTTTATAAGACTGTGAATTGAACAATTCTAGATGCAAGCAAAATGTCTCTTTTCGCACAAGCTACAAAAGGCAAAAGCAGATGCAATTTTTTTTTTTTTTTTTTTTGTAGTTAAAAAAAAAAAAAAAAAAAACTCGAAGAGAATCTGATCGGTTGTGAGATGTCAGGTTTCTCTGATCCAGCAGTGCCTTGGCTACGGCTAAGAAAAAGCAGAGATTAAAGCTGCATTCAGAGCTCCATCTTTCTCCCCGTCACGGGGGGGGGGGGGGGCGTTGTCAGGCAAGGATCCGTCCTTCAACAGTGTTGGTGAAAGGAATCCATGGAGTCGTTCTTTAAAGCAATGTGTTTTTACTAAGCCAGAGGGCAAAGTAGACGAGGTCACACAGGGGACGGCCACTGGAGGGCTCAGGTGGATTCAGGTATTCTTGCAAACTAACCAAAAAGATGCTGAAGTGTAAGGCTGAGCACTGAAATCAATATAGTTCTGATACTTAAAGAATTATTTATGTTCACAGCGATACGTTTCTTAGTGGTTTATTTTAGTTTATTAGTAATAACAGACCAAATACAGTTGATTTATTTAATGAAAATGTAACGTACACTAGAAGGGAAGCTGCACTTTTATCCATGTTCCTTTTGAAAATTAATAATGTATAAAATAGGAAATGGAAATTTTCTCTTTTTTTTTTTTTTGGCTCAGTTGTAGTTGGGATACAAAACCGTCATGTTTTGTATCAGTACAGACGAAAAGAAAAAAAAAAGAAGAAGAGAGGATTGAGTTTGTGACTAAAGTTGGGTGACCCCTACTTATTGCACATTGGGGGCCCAAAGAGCCCTCCACACGCCTCTCCGTGCGCCGGCTACACAGCTCTCTGGCAGACTGAGCACCCTGGTGTCTTCATCCTGTATGTGGAGGCTAGCAACTTTTGTAGCTGAAGTTATAGGACAAAAACAAAGTTTGGTGTTAATTGGTTTTATGTAAAGCGGGGGAAACGTGATGTTCTCGTACTGCGGTGTGATAACGCAGTGCGCGGGGGCTTTTGTTCTTTTTCTAGTTTTGAGATTGGCTCCAGTGTTCAAAAGGGCCAAAAATGTGGAATGTATGCGCTTCTTGAAGAAGTTGGTATTTTTATGGTATTTTTTTTTTGTGCTTATTGGAGAAATAACGGCTTGGAAATGGATTTTTAACTGACCAAATATTTCTCGGCCCTCAGGGGACTGTTGATGCTAATTGTTTGGGCCGTTCTGTCCTATCGAGGTTCAAAGGGAAATCACGGGCTCCTCACCCCACAGTCCTCACAGACAGCGAGAGGAGGTTTCTCAGGTGTGCTTATTATTTCCATACCTGAGATTACATATTTGCCCTATCAAGCCCAAGTTTTATAGAAGAAGATGAGGGTGAAATTGTGGTTAATATCTTCTGTCTGTCGCCACATACTGGCTGGCTGCACAGCCATGCATTTAAAAACAGAAGAAGAAGAAAAAAAAAAGGATGTTGTTATTCATGTCAAGGAACACTGACGATTGAAGCTGGGAGGTGTTTGATGTCATGATGCAGAATTAGATCTGGGGGGAAAAAAAAGCAAAGGGCTCATTTCTTTTCCCCTATCTACAGGCCGTCCAAGGTAACAGGAAAAAAAAAAACTTCTTATGGTCTATTGTGATGAGAAGCAAAGAAAAAAAGAAAGGAAGAAAAAAACTAACTTCAAAAGTGCCAAACTGACTTCCACATTTTGTTTTGAGGATGTTCACAGAACGTGAGCGAATCTGAATTGCATTTGCACTAAACTACTGTAACTTCTGTTTTTTTCCTGTGACTGATGCTTTTATAATCTAACTGTTGTATTTATTGCACCTCGTAATCCATTAAATATTTATATGGTTATTCAATCCTTTTGTTATTTTGTCACTTAATGCAGCAGTTGGTCTTTTAAATGTCACTTACAGGTACGCGCTCTGTTTGCTGTGCTTTGGTTGCGTGGTGTCTGTTGTGCTCTCAGATGTCAGGACACACACATGTGCAGCCAGTTCAGCATAGTAGTGGATTTGTCACTTGGTGAGACAACATGAATTCACCCTGTGCATCCAAACCCTGTATCAGCACCAGCTGAGACGGGGGAGGTCTGTTATTGGGACTTGGAGAGGTAGACTAAACAGAAAGTGTCTGCAGAGTGTGTATCAGAGTTTGTGTGTTTGTGTGTGTGTTGTGTGTTCAGCTATTAACACACTTACTTAAAGAGAAATGGCAGCTAAAATAGTGCTGAGAGAATGTGAGGAATCCTGCTCCACATACTGTACATGTAGCACAGTTTTAGCCCTCCGTTTCCTCATGCTGAGTGTGTGTTTCTGTGTGTGTGTGTGTGTGTGCGTGTGTGTGTGTGTGTGCGTGCGTGCGTGCATGTGTGTTTAGAAGAAAGGCATATTGAGTCTATGTGTGTGTGTGTCCTTGTATTGTTGCCAGGCAGATAGAGTCCTCCACATGGCTAACCTCTGACATCAGCGTTTCCTTGCTTTTCTCCTGCCACCACTGCGCCGCCAGTTTCTCCCCAGCGACTCAAGGCAAGAGCCCCCCCCCCCCCCCCCCCCCCCTCCTCACTCCACCCAGATACACTTAAAACACACTCTTACCATATCACTTCCACCATTAACTGCCCTTTTTCTCCTCCCCGCCCCTCTATTGTTGTATTTTTACTGAGGCAGTGAGCTCGGGCTATTTGTGGGCTATTATGACAGCCACATGTAAACACTCATCACTCTCACTGGCGTCTGCCAAAGCCCGCTGAGTGGGCCCAGGTCACCGCAACAATAGTGCACTGTACACTGCTGGATTTGCTCACTTTTACTTGGTGGGACTGTGGGGCAGTTGTCAAGTCTTGTCCAGCCTTGACCCTCTGGCGCTTTCGACTGTTTCCAGCTGCATGGGACAACAAGTTTGAGTTTTCTGTTGTCAGCTACGACACACACTCAACTGGCAGTTTATTAGCTACGCCTCGCTAAAACTAATTTTTTTTGTTCATGCTAGAAAAGTCTTTTGGAGCACTTGGCACCAAGGCGATGTACAAACGATAAAATGGAATTTCTCACAGCTGCAATTTACTTTTTAAACTTTTGTTAAATTGTAAATGTGTTAAATCTGAGTATTTTCAATTTAAAAGTTCAAGTGGATTTCAAAGGTCACAGATTTTTTAACATCTATTGGTGTTTTGTTTCACTTCCTGTCAGTATAAAAAAGAAAGGTTCAGCGGTTTTTATCTATTTATTTTTATTTCCAATACTCACTGAAAAAACAGCGTAATATGAAAATTAGGATGTAGTCTCTACGTAATAAGCTCGTGTGCACCCAGTGGTAGGTATGTTTTATATAGATAATAATCAAAATAATTTAGGTGCATTAACAATTTAACAATTTAAAGTTATACTTCACTAAAACAAATGTTTAAAGATAACTGAGTCTAAATCGATGCTTTTATTGTGAAAAAAAATTGCAATGTTGCTGCACAGGTGAAAACAAAAAAGTCTTCCAGATTTAGATATTGTTTTCACAGTATATTTTTTATTGCACGCCTTTTGACAACCATCATTTCATAAAGCGCATTGACTTGCTCAAAACATAATAATAAGCCACAAATGCACTCTGGATCATCCGTACGATATCTTGGCTTAGCACCACAGCTGAGCACCATTGTCAAACCTGAAGGGTTTTTAATACTGAATACTACCTGGATCAAATAACAGCTTTCAAAAGATCCCCAAAAAATGTTTGGTATTGCATTTGTATATCACGTCATTGCTACAAAGTTTCACACATTTACAGGATCAAAGTGGATTTTCTTACATCTTATTATGACTGGCAGTAACCTGGTTCCCTATGTGTTGTGTTGATGCAGTTACACCTGAAAGATTATGGCTCACAGTCTGAATTTATGCAAATATTTTCAACCCCAGTCTGATTTGCATTAGTCCATATCAATAACTTCATTAGGCAGTGAAAAGCTATATTCAGAGAACTATCCATCTGGTCTCGATTTCACACTTCTCTCTCCAACTGCTTGATGTCAAAGGTCATTAAAACGGCCATGTCACCGGACTCCCCCGAGCAGGCGGCCAGTTTCAGTTGCTGGAGACCGTTCCCGCTGAAAACCTCGCCCTCCCAGACTCTGCTCTTATTCAGTTTCAGATCAGTCCGCGTCTCTCCCACCACGCTCACCCTCTGGGCCCCGGGGACCCTCACCCTGAAGCGGACCCAGGAGAGGGGCTCCAGCAGGCCCACGCGAGGCTCAAAGAGCACGGAGCCCTTCCTCCAGGCGGAGTAGACGCAGGGGAACGCAGGTCCCGGCTGATCGCAGCTGTTCCTCAGAACAAAGTCACACATGGGGTTGAAATCTCCACCAGGGGCGATCCTGGCATACAGGCCCAGCCGGTACACCCCGGCATCAGGGAGGCTGACGCTCACCGTCACCTTGCTGTCTGTGTACGTGCAGAAGAGGTGGCGTGAAAGCGGAATAGCCGCCGTTTTGTTCTCTTCTCTGCTGAGCACAGTGTGAAGCTCGAGGTCCCGCTGGTTGTGGAAAGTGACGTTACACTTGCCTTGCTGCGTGCTCAACAGCGCCGCCGTATGACTAAATTTGGACAGCCCCGCCTCCAGTGTGCGGGTCCCCGGGCCGCACACCGAGCCCAAGTTAGGAGGGAAGAGCTCCTCCAGTCCGACCACCTTCCCCTTGCAGTGCAGCAGGAAGTTGGCAGCGTTCTGGAACTTGGCTTCTGGTTTCTCGTAGTCCCGCACGAACACCGAGAGGCGGTAGAAGCCGTGCGAGGGGCACAGGACGTGGCAGGTCAGGGCATCCGGTTGAATCTGCGTTGCCAGGCAGCGCTTGGCTACAGCAGCTTCCAGCTGTGGGTGGACCAGTTCACACAGCACCATCAGAGGCCTGGACGTCTTCAACGCCAACTCAAAGACGCCTTCTTCCACCTCTGCGACCTCGCTGCCTTGACTGCTGCCTGCGATGCCCAGAGACCCCGCAACGGGCTGCTGGCCCCAAGACAAGAAGGGGTTCTCTGGGATCTCCTCCATGGCCCGGGGGGTGTGACACTCGACTGTGAAGGAGCAGACCCAGGTCAGAGGTGTGACGGCCGCTTCGGGTCTGGCAAACACCTTCACGTCATATGTGCCGCTGGCAGGAGGCAGGAGCTGCAGCTTCATGCTGCGATGGGAGACCGTTAGGAGGCCGAAGGAGGAGCTGCTGGACTCCTTCTGCTCTGAAGCTCCGCAGTGGAGGAGGTCCTGGTGCTGTGTGATCTCGTAGGTGAAAGTTGCAGGTCTGGAGAAGCCGAGGGACACGTTCGCCTCGCCTCCATCTACAGAGGAAATCAAGAGGAGATTTTTAAAAACATTTTTAATCCATTTTTTTTACTGGAAACAGAGAAAAAGGATGTTGAATGAAAGTTTCATGAGCTGAATTAGTTTTTATATTTCTCAAAAAATAACAAGCACTGTTTCGGTCTTGGATAAGGGGATGTGCACAAAGCTGAGGCCGGACCTGTGACGATGTGAAAGTGATGAGGCTGAATCAGCCTGAGCCCCATGGTGAAGAAGGCCGAGGTCTTGAAGACCCTCCTCTCAAACTCCTCCAGGGGAATGGGCCGGTCCAGGAGCTGCCACTTCTCCTCATCAGGGAAGTGTGAATCTATGAACTCCTCTGGGTCCGTCAGGAAATAGAAATCATCGAACCTTGGAGGCAGCAGATGGAGAGAGCAGAATGGTTTGAGACTCAACTCGCTGCTGGTTTTGAGTGTATAAAAAAATAAAAGACCAAACTGACTAAACTTGTCATGACTGCAGTGATGTGGAGATTTCACAGGATTGTTTGCAGTTAAAAACGACAGGATGCAGATTCCCCATTTGGACTCATTTCACAGAAAAATTCCCTTTTCAAACCTTTTAACGAAGCTTTCGTGTTCCATATCTACTCGTCCTGCTCCCCAACAGGCGTCCAGGAGGAACCACTGTCCTCCGAGAAGCACAGCGTTCCACAGGTGATCAGATTTCACGTTCTTGAGGCTCTGGCCCTGACGGTACCCGATGCCCTTACTGTGACCTGGCACTTCCTGGCACTCGAGGCCCGACTCTCTGTCAGTAACAAACCAGAACAGAGCATTCACTGCCGCTTGTTTTACTTCCTTTGTCCTTAAAACCCAAACTCAAGGTTGTCCTTGAATTAAGAGGGGGTCGAGTACCCAGAATGCAGCAGAAAACTAAATGAATGAATGGGTGAGAGAATGTGGATAGAGAGAGAGAGAGAGAGAGAGAGAGAGAGATGTGCTGAGCTGTGTCTGAGTTTATAATGATGGATGAATGAATGGTTGGACGCCTGAATAAAGCCAAACAAAATAGTGAATATCAGGCTTATATTTGTAATTAAATTACAAATTTAATTACAAATGAATGGTAATGTCCATGTGTGGTGTATGCTCATTAACCATAACGACTTCCAGCTTTTTTCTGCTGCCACCAAGTGACCAAAAACATCCATTAATGCAGTTTTGATAATTAATGTGATTTGCAAATTGAAATCGGTCTCAGTTGACACCCTGTCTGCTTTTATTTCATTTTTCTAAATAACATGATGGAAGTTTTGAGAGTTTCTAACATGAGGTTCAGTGCAACAGGTGAAAACTAAAGCTGCATTAACAGCCATACCCAGTTGTTTGGTTCAGCAAGTGATGGAGTATTTTTCCCCTGGTGTTTTTAGTGTAATTCATGTCTGTGTTTACCTGCACATCTCTGTGCAGAGGTTGGAGTATCCGCAGCACACACCCCGACCGGCCGCGATCACCTCCTCTGGGGAGCTCAGCTTCTCCGAGCGGCCGAGGTATCCGCTCACGTCGTACTCTGTGGAAACAAACAACACGCTGTAAATATGACATCTGCTCTTCAGCGCAAATGGACTAACAATCCTAAAATCCATGATTCTATATTCCAGAATGCTGGGATTTTATATGCAAATATATATATCTATATATAGATATATATGTATATCTATATATAGCTCAGTAAACCCACCGATGTTGTGGCACAGCCAGACCCAGATGGCACGAAGCCTCTCCAGCTCGTTCCTGGCTCCTTGTGTGATGCTCTGCACTATCGTCTTAACATCATAGACACACTTTTCCTTTAGCTGCAACACACACACACATACACACACACACACGAGATATTCACAGTTAGATAAAATAGTCTTCAACGATGGAGTCTTCATGTTTTTACATTCAGCCAGCAGCAAAAACTTTAAGTAAACCTCTGCCACAGTTTTTAATTTTTTCTCCTCTTCGTGTTACATCATCATCATCCTATTTGCCAGTGAGTTTTTCAGTGCTTTTTAGTGCATTGAATAAACCAGGTTACCAAGGATGTGCGGTCTACCTAAGAGCTGTGGTATTTGTTTTGGTGTTGTTGCAGTAGATGACTAGATGTTATCATTCCTCAACGTTTTTCCTGCAGAGCTCAGGGACACAAAGACCCCTGTCTGTTGTGGTTTTGTTTTTGTTGCTCCTACTTGGCTTTGGTTCAGTTTTATCCTGCTGCAGATGTCCTCTTATTTAGACTGCCTGATCCGCCCGCTCCTTTAACCTCTTTACATCGAGAGCTTGAGTATGGATGAAGTAAAGGGGTGACTGACTAGAAACTGGTGTTTGTGTGCAGCTGAACAGGTGAATCATGAATCGCTGTTAGTCGCTGTTGAGAATAAAGATTCTGTTTTTATCAGTAAAAAGTAAATTGCAGGTAAATTTGCTCTTTGCAGGCAGATGTTAACATGTTATACTAATGTGTATTGTACTGTGAGTGTCCTCACCTCCGCTCCTGCCCTGATAACATGTTCATCAACTCTGTGGAAAACCTCAGAGTTGGTGAAAAGGTCCTTTCGTCGCTTCCTCTTGCCGGTCGCTGCAGCGCACGGTGTCACCTTTTGACCCAGGTGCGTTTTCGGTTTCAAGTGCCTCTGTTCTTCCGCCTCCTTCCTCACTGCGCTCTTCTTCACCACAGTGATGGTCCTGGCCGCGCTCTCGGACGACAGTTGTCTCTTTGCAGCGGGACGTTGATCTTCACTCTCCACCGTCAGTTTCTCAAACGTACTTCGTCTGGAGAGCACGGCGCTGTGGGAGGCTTCAGCACAGAGCAGGACCTGGGCAGCCGGAGAAGGCGCCAGACTCTCATGGGCTGGATTTTCTTTATGCGCTAGAGCCCCGATAACTGGATCAGGGCTTGGTTTGCTTAGGATTTTCTTCTCCTGGAGGTCACGAAGCTCCAGGGCCTTCACCTGGACACATCCCTTCTGGGTCACCTCATCGTGCTGAGAAAGGCTCAGCGCAGAGGAGAAGGGGAAGGAAAACTTCTGAATCGCAACTTCAGCTGACATTATGCTGGGAGCATGGCGTCCTAACCAGAGAAAAGACAGGGAACATTCAAAAGACAGTAGCCATTTTTTCTTTCTGCTATTTTTAGCTTAATCCCGTGAGCAGGTAAATCCTCAGCACTTTGCTCAGTAGCTTAAAATGAAACGCGCCTGTTGTGGGAACCGATCACAAAAGATCCATGGCACTGTTGCACATACTGCACTCAGTAAAACAGAAAGTATATTCCTTACAGTACATTCTGTCTAAGACAGTGATGAATTGGCAATTATATCATGTCTATTCATGACCATAAATGAACGCAAAGGTTGGAATCATTAGTCACTGTCACGGCCAGCAGCGCAAAGAAAGTCAAAGCCTTCACCAGATGAGTATGACCTTATAACTTCCTGTATGTGATGAACCTGCAGATTGATGACCATATTCAACACGTCTCAAAAATAAGCAACATGTGTGAACATATTCTGCCTGAAACTTTGCGATCTGTTGAAAAATGAATTCTTTTTTCTTTTTCTTCAAAGGGACAGCAGGTTGGCACGGTGACCCGGGCTGAAGCCCTGCGTTGGCAATTATCTGCACAGATTCAAGTGTCCTTCAGCAGACCACTAAGTCCTATCAGCTCCGCGGGCACCGTGCTGCAGCTGACCCTGACCTCTGACCTTCCTGGAGTGTGACTAAAGTGAAGGCCCTAAAGGATATTGAAAGGTATCCCCCACTCATGTTGGAGTAAATCCAAATCCAGTGATAAAATAAAAGCATGACAAATAAGAAACATGATTTTTTTCCAGAATAAGACTGATCTCCCTGCAAAAACTCAAATAGCATTTTCACCTTTCTACATCACTGATACTTCCTTCAGTGTTTCTGATAAATCTACAGGTTCAAAATACTGATTTACACTCACAAAAGAGAAGGTGGGTGAAGCCAGTCGAGGTACGTTCAACCATTGCAACATCCCTAAAAGTCACGGAGGCTTTTACTCACCCTGAGAGGATTTAAAATGCCTGCTGGATGTTTGCTGGAGTGTTGGGCAGAGATGTTTCCACTGTGTGTTCTCAGTGGTCCCCACTTGCAGGGGGAGGCTTATATACTCTCCCAGTGGCCTGCCAGGACAGGCCCCAGAATAACAGACCTAAAAATACTACAAAGCAGTTAAGACCAGCCAATAGAGTAAGCCCCAACTGAGGAGTGTGACGTCTGTATGTGTGTATTTGTAAGTGTGTGTGTGTGTGTGTGTGTGTGTGTGAGAGAGAGAGAGAGACTGTGTGTTGCTTACAGATGTATGTTCTGATGATAATCGGTGCATACAGTGCCGCGGCATATCTGGGCACAGGAGTGAGTGTGAACGCACGTGCACGCCGGCATGTGTCCGTATGTATTGTGCATTTGAATGGCGCCGATGGGCGGGTGGAGCGGCGGGTTGGTTGGTTGGGAAGGTGGGTGCCTGAGCACGTGTCGGGGTGCGATGCAGGGGTCAGATTCAGCGAAGAGTTGGACATTCAAAGAAAAGGACAGAAGGGTTTAGTCACCACTTTAGTCACCTCTGTTTCTCTGCCTCTCACACACACACACACACACACACACCATCACATTTGCATTGTGGAAAGCACCGGTCTGAATCTACGATGATCACTTTTATTGGATTAGAGATTGTATGAAGTTGCATTAGTAGCCGCACGTTCCAAAGAAGTTCTAATCCGGTTAATTTGCACAGGCCGGTTTCACCTGCGTCAATGTCACAATACATTTTACAGCTTTACAGCATCTACGGTTCATGATGTGGCACGTGTTCACGGAGAAGGCAAATGTAAAACTAACAACACATCTGCAGTGACTGATTCAAGCTGCAGCATTATGAAGATAATATGGAGCCGTGTCTTTGGCCACCTGCTGTGTTTCAGTTTTTTTTCTATAAACTGCTGAGAAAAAAAAATTATCTGGCTCTTAAAGGGGAACTCCACTAATTTAACAAAGTCTTGGGGTTGTACTATAGATACTGTAAACTACAAGTTTGATTCTGGAAAAAAAAAGGCTATAACCACTACTAGCATAACACCCAAATCTCCAACCGAACTGACAGTGCTCAAGTTTGCATTGTGGGTAAATTGGCTGCCAGGTTTTGACAAGGAAAACGAAGATGATATCTCTGCTGCACAGCTGTTTGAATTTATTTCTAAAAGCACGTGGTATTAATACACAACAAGAGATAAAGGAGAAACAATTGAAATATAAAATTAAAATGAGGCAAACAGAGAAATGCAGAAGCAGAAACACTGGCAGTGTCTTAAATGTACTTTAATCAAAGCAGAGTCTGGTGTATTATCTTCCATGTTCAGCACAGGTGCTTAGAACTGGGCCTTTCATGTATTCCTTCAGGCTGTTTCCGTCCAGAGGGAGCTGAGAGCATCAAGGTTTTCTCACCTTTACAGTCGACTCAACACTGTACTCGTCGTCTCCAACGCTTTTTCTTCTATGTAC
This sequence comes from Seriola aureovittata, assembly GCF_021018895.1. Taxonomy (NCBI): domain Eukaryota; kingdom Metazoa; phylum Chordata; class Actinopteri; order Carangiformes; family Carangidae; genus Seriola; species Seriola aureovittata. The sequence goes on along the minus strand of NC_079376.1, from coordinate 3,153,546 downwards.
ATACACGACGTAAAGACTGTGGAAAAGAAAGACTGCAGAAAGAGGAGAAGCAGCCACAAAAGAAACGAGGCAAAATAAGGGGAACTTTGTTTTGGGCGATCGCCGCAACAAGCAGATACAGGATTACATAACACTGTCATATGTTGGTGTTGATACCTATGTGGCGGGGTGGGGGGGTGGTGGTGGCGGGGGGTGGGGGGGTGGCGAGGGACAGCCACCTCCGCCGGTGGTGGATCCTGAGCCAAGTGACTGCGAAACCGTGGAGTAAGAATGCCATCTGGAACAGCTGTCAGCAAAGGAATCTCGCTCTGGCTTATTAAGGAGAGCAGAGGAGCTGGTGGGGGTGGGATGGGGGGGGGGGGCGGGGGACGGGGATGGGGGGGGGTTGTCTCCATCTCAAAGAGAGGTGAGACACATGGAGGGAAGATGTGAAGTATTGATGGCAGAGAATGAAAAGGAAATCACTGCAGGCGGAAGAGGAATGATGTTAAATCAGCTTCCAGGCACTAGTGAATTTCTTATAGTGAGAAAAATATAGATTTCAGTTTTTTGTCTCCTCTTGGTTTATCCCCAAATTCAGCAACAGCTGGTCGTATGTAATGGTGAGATGGAGATGGCTTACCAGAGTTACGGAGGTGGTTTAAAATTTTTTGCTAAGAGATTTTTTAAAAACCTGTAAAACTAGAAAAGACTTTACACCAGTTTATATCAGTATATTAGTTTCACTAAATCCAGATCCAAAGTTTTCCTACTGGAATAAAGTCTGTACAGCAGTTACACACTAATGTACATTTTGTTTTTATGCTTAGTGTTTTCAGACAGTGTGAGCTTCTTGTAGTTATTTGCAATAGCAAAATCTATGTAATAGCCTTTTCCACCCACAGCTTTAAGCTATATCCCATGGTCCAATGCAGTTCCACACTTAGGTAATGTGATGGCAACCAAGATGTCAAGAAGAAGCTTTGCAAATTTTGAATCGCAAATAAAGTGCTGCACATTAAAATTACAACATATGTTTAAAATAATGTAGAGAATGATACGTGGCGAGGTAAAAGTGCAGTGGACGAGATCAATCAAAGGAATTGGGGGGGGGGGGGATTTGGACTTGAAAGTGGCTGAAGTTTTGGGGTGTATCATGAGGTGATCTTTGGTGCAGCATTGGAGGCAAATACGCTTTTACTGTGTTTGGTTGTGACTGGAGGCACAAGAAACTGTTTCCCTGAGATCTAAGGGACCCACTGGATTTATATTATTCAAACATATCAGAAACATATTTTGGCCTTTGGCTGTTGTGCAATTTATAAACCTGGTAGTAGCACTTTAAAAAACTATTTCGTAACCGTGTTGGAGCTGGCGTGATGTGCTCAGTCGTCTTAGCTCTCGTCATTGTAGCAGCTGCAGCCGCCGAAAACGTGTTGCAGTTGTCTTTTTTAGGAAGATCAAGAACAGGAGAGCATTGCACCCTGCTGGAGATGAAGGCACGAATGAGTTTCTCTAAATCTCATGTGGACACGAGACCTCTGATTGTAACTATTTTTAGATGACAAGAAAACTGATTTAGTCATTACTGCGGCGGTGCTGTGTCGATGCGGCGGCCGGAGCTCCAATCGGAGTCCGTTAAAACTGAAAGATGTTCTAACTTGGACTTTAGTTTTTATGGAAAAGTTGCAGAGTGCAGTACGACTGCTGTGATCAAAGGTTTGACTCCCACTTACAGATCACAAGAAAAGCCGGGGTTCGATAGGATCTCTAGCATACAGCCTTTGTGAAAGTGTTCTAATAAAGGTGTGTTGTATAAAGCAGACCTACCTGACGGTTCCTGGCGTGAAATAATTAAAGAACCCACACGGGTCTCCAAAGGACTCCATAGCCAAGAACTCCCAGCACTCAGCTGATGGCCCCTTTTAACAGCTGGTGAATGCGGCTTAGTAACAGTATAATCTGGACAGCTGGCCTCTAAAAATACATTTAATAACGGATGGGTTACGCATTGTAATTTTGACAATTAATTGTCCATTCTTAAAAACACCAATGTTAAAAAATGCCCTGTGGTGATAATACCACAAAAGCTACAGTAGGCTATTTACAGTATATGCCTCATACAAACACCAGTAATTCTGCATTGTTTTAAATTAGTTATGGTATGTTTTCCGTAAAAGATCATAACATTACCTGCCCAAAGGTGGTGGTTCAATTTTACCAATTACCTGTACTGGTGCCAGTTGCCCACATTGTTGATAACACGTGGTATCTGCGTTACCAATATATTTCAGCAGTAGCCAGGTCAAACAAGATCGTACTTTACTCATTCAAATAATCCAATAAAAAATTATAATAGGATTTTTATCTGAATTTGGCTCTCAGTGTTATACTGGCATTTTGGAACAGTTTGCTTTAAAATGAACAAAATGAAAGAGCCTTATCTGTAAATGTTTGACCATATAAAGTAAAGGCAACAGCTTTATTAAATAATTTTGAAGTGGAGAGGAAAATCTGCTTTTTAAGTCGTGTTTTTTATTTGTTTTTCTAGAGTAGTTAAGCCAGTTGATCAGGGTTAAGACCCTGACAAGGGGATGCAAGACAAACTGGTCATGAGATGATTAACAAAAGAAAAGTAATTTATTGTTACACTGAACTATCTTTATTTATTTTCCTCTAATTTTTTTGTACATAAAAATATATGCTTAACTATTTATTTATTTTATTATATGGTTTATAGTGACTTAATGAAAAACATAAAAACTAGTGTATGTAAGTAGATATTTTGAGTGAAGTTGTATTTCTCTTAGTACACTTATGTAAACGCCAACTTTACCTACTGCACCCAACAATTTAAAAACATAACTGATTTTAGTTAGTTAGTTAGTTAGTTAGTAAATTTGAGTAGTTTTCTAGTTAGTCCATTTATTACCAGACCTGTCAGTCCGAGTGATGGCTGTATTTTGAGTTTAAAGGGTGTTAGAGTTTAAATCACGGACTGCACCTTTATCTGAATGTGACTGCTGCGGTACAGAAACACGGCAGCTCAGCCCAAATTACCCAGTAGTAGTAGTTGTTGGTGGTGACGGCGGCAGGTGTCACTTTAATGGCCGGTCATCAGAGATGCACCTAGGGGCAGTTTTTTCTGTTGTTGTCTCGGCTCCCTTGTCTTTCCGGCGCCGCTGGTTTCTGGAGACATCAACGGGTCTCGTGCCCGCAGCGAGCGGTGGGCGGGGTCGCTGGTTCAAGGCACTCGGAGGGCGCGTGCTGTCATTAACACCTGGTGATGACCGTTGATTCCTTGACCGTTACTTTTTTCTTTTTTTTTTTTTTCTTTTAAATCTAGCGACCGGACAAAAACACATTTTTTTTCTTCTTCTTCTTTTCTTTTCACAAAAACAAAGATAAGCCACTGAGAGAAGATATTTCGACGCTTTCTGGAGCCCGGGAACATTATGAAAACTGTAAAAGACGAAGGAGATACGGAGGTATCAGTAAATCGATTTACTAGAGGTAAGATGCATTTTAGTTTTTCACTTTCTTGTCAACGGGGGTTTTCACGCGTGTAAACTGGTGATATTTTTTGCTATGGTTTAGTGGTGACAACTGTTTTATATTAAAAAATGATTTAATATTGTAAACTACTGGACTGGACGCTTGTCAATCATAACAGTTCAGTTAACTAGCTGTTTGACAGGTGGTGCAGTGCTAGTTAACTGCGTGGTGTGTGTGTGTGTGTGTGTGACACACAGGTAAAGATAGAGAGAGAGAGATAATTAAATAGGACACACAGACTGCACCAGATGAGGGTCAATTTACTTTAGAGGAAAAAATTAGTGAAGAAACGAAACTTCATCCTTGAAAAACGGCCTCGATTATGATGTTTGTTTTGCTCAGCCGTTTGTTCGGTGGATATTTTTCAGATATATTTTAGCTGAAGTGCTGTAGGAAACATGCACACAAAAAAATTAGGAATTTAGAGAGTTAAAAAAAAAAAAATCTCAGACATTTAAGAAGAATGACAAGAAAATAAAATGATCATATTTTTTTTTATCTCAGACTGGGAAAAATGTGGTTAAAGAAGGCATACTGCAGTTTGCACTTGACTTCATCCTTGCATAGCATGGAGTGGATTGCTTTGACATTACAGCTGCAATTATTAGTCGATTAATCAATTTGTCAAGAAACAGAAAAAACTGTTTTGATAATCAATCAATCAAAATTTCAAACTTTCCTTAGTTTCAAGTTGTCATTTGTGACATTTTGCTGCTTTGCTTTGTCTGATGTAATATTTTTTGCACTGTTGGTCTGACAGCACTTGCAATATGAAGACATCACCTGAGGCTTCAGGAACTTGTGATGAGACTTTTCTGACATTTATAGACCACACAATCAATTCATTTAATCAAGAAAACAATCAGCAAAATAATGAATAATGTGATCTATTGTTAGCTTCAGCCCTGAACTGACATCCTCACAGGTTTTCACCCAAGACATGTTGTGACATGTCAGGAGATATGTGAGGAATAAAGCAGAACTCATTATACACGAGAAGAGGAATTGTTGATCACATAAGCAGAGTAAACAGTGTCATCGGTGCCAAAACACATGTAAACAAGCAGCATTATATCAAACAAACAATGAAATGTGGCGTCCCCGTAAATGTCTTCTCCTGGGTCTGCAGCCTCACTTTTACATTTCAGCCATTTACATCTTAATATATACATGAAATCATAAAATAAGCGTCACCTGCTTGATCATCAATATTTCATGCAAGTGCAATGGCCAGAGCCATAGAAAAGGTAGACAGAGTATGTCTGTATGACAGATCACACACAAAAAAACTATGTTTAATCTATAAAATTATAAGATACAATACATTAATGTAATTATGTGTAAAACAATATTTTGACCAATACTGTGCTTCACACAATAACTTATGATTTAGCACTGATTCTGCTTAAATAATGTACTATAATGTAAAATAGATGTATCCTACTGTAGTGTCAAGGATAGTTGATTAACCAATCAGAAGCTCATGAACATAAAATTGATCTTTAACGATTCTGTTTCCCATTAAGCATTTAACATTTAACTTATTTATCAAGCAAACAAGCTAAACATTTGGTGCTTTTCTGTGTTATATCTGTGTAAATTAAATATCTTTGGGATTTGGACTTCATTCAAGCAAAACAAGAAATTTGAAGATGTTACCTCAAGTCCTGGGAAAGTACATTTAATTTTTGATCAGTTAATAAAAAGTAATCCATAGTTAATGGATAATGAAAATAACTATTAGCTGTGCCTGTGGTACAAACGTACAAAATATAAAATATGACAGAAATCATATAAAATGTTATTTGATCTATGGTACATAATAAAAAGAGACAGACAGGTATTTTTTTCCTTCATGCTGAAGGCTTGCAATAAGTTGAATTTTTTCATCTTCTTTTAGTACTCATTTCCTACATCATAAAATTAAGGTGCTTGTAATTGGAACACTTCGCGGAAAGACACACTATTAGCCTTTTGAACCTCCCTTTGCCTTATCTTGTATTTTTAATTGGCCGGTGTAGAACAGAAGCTTTAGTCCTCCTCGCAAAGTTCAGAGCCTTGTTTAAAAAAAAATTCTGTATTCCTGTGACCTTGAATTTCCTCAAACAAGCACTTTTTTTTTTCTCCACAGCATCCTGTGTGTATTGTGTAACTGTCTGTCTTACCCAGGATTACCACTTTTTTATATGCCATTTGGCTGGCACTTTCATCCTGAGCTCCTCGTGGACTTGAGAGTGCATACATGTTGTTTTGTTTCCAGTGGGAGTCGAGCCTCTATCTCTGACGCTGTTAACGCCATGCTCTACATGTTGACATGCTCAGGAGAATACATCCATGACCCTGTTAATACTGTACAGCTCACATTAAGAAAAAGTAGTGTTGGGTTTAAACCATATGGGGTTCTCAATGGTTGGTTCCATTTTAAATCGAATTCACTGATACTTTATATTCATACAGTATCTTAACAATAATTACCATATACTATATAACTTTTACAACCAGTGTTTATTACTTTCCTTTTGCACCTGGTACGGAAATTTGACTTGTATGCAGATGTTCTGGCTTCTTGATATGTGAAATAAGCTCTGCAGCTGCATTTAGATCATGTACAACAGACAATTCATTGCAACACCTCGGTGACAGAAGGGATGTAATGATACATGTCGTCATTTTCGAGGCCACCTATCAAGACCCTTTTCCCACTAGACCATTCTCACAGCAGACATTTTTGTCCTAGCAGGAAAAGCAAGCGTAATTAATAACATTTAAAACAACTGCATTCCATTTAGGTGAGCTAGTTCCCTGGTCCTGGTATTGTGCATGCTGGACATGTGATGGAACTGAGCCATTGTAAACAAAATTTGTTTCACCTGTGCTTTTCCTGTTATGACAAGTCAAAATGTTGAGCTACGTCTTTGCAGGGTTTGAAAAACAAACATGCAAGTACCTCCGAGAAAGATCCGGCAGTGGGACGGTTGTTGTCTGTGTGCTAAACCATGCTAGCTGCGTTAGCTCCTGGACGGCCTTGTAATAAATCAAACAGGCTTTACTATTATTTTTTATAAGGACAACAAGTCAGGGTTCATAAAATGTTGCATCTACCTTGAAAAAAACTATTTATTCATCCAATAATCACAATAGGACATTAGCAAACGCAAGGTCTTGAATATATTCAGAATTCTCCTTACTGATGTAAATCACAAATATTATGTAAGGTTGGTGAGGGTGCAACTCCTCTGCTTCTCTGTCTGTCTTAAATAACGGTGTCAGCGGTGTGTTCATGGACGCATGGGAATTTGGTTCACAGTGTTAATTGTTTGTTAAGTGTCTTTAATTAACCGCTGTCTCGCAGGACAGCAGTGGACTCAAGTCACTACTGGTGAAGCCATTAATCAATCAGCTCAGACACGGTGACTGTGCACAGTCAGTTAGCTTCCACCTCCCTCAGTCACTTTTCAGAAGGACTTTATTTGCCAAGTTAAATAGATGTATCGGTGTGTCTGGGTTAAATATGTATATGTATACTGTATGTTATGTTTACACATACTGTACAGTGTGAAGAGAGGGACTACAGGTTGTGTTAATTGCATCTGTGAGAAATACTAAACAGATTATTTCATTTATATTTAATTAATTAATTATCTCTCAGCTTATTGAATGATCACTTTGGCCCATTTATCGTAGCAATGTTGCAGAAATGCAGTTGAAAATCAGTTTTAAATGATATGTAAGGAGAAGAAGTGAGCATTTTACTGGAGACGACTATCTATGGTTTTATATAGGAGGATTAACTAGAGGAGCGTGACTCAACCATACAGTCTGTGTGTGACTGGAGAACCCTAACACTGAGCTAAAGGAGGCTCACAGCTGCACAGAGCTGCAGAGCTTAGACTTCTTTCTTCTTTTTTTTTTTGACATTACTGTGAGTCATTTGAACATGTGTTGATATGCAGCTTTAATAACAGACAAATCTAAGTTTGACACATTTATCTGTGTACTGAATTGCAATTTACAGGATATATTAATAAATGCAGTGGATGTTAAGTAAAATAATTGCATGGGATTATTTGGGGATATCATAGAAATCTACAGTGTTGTTCTTTTCGAGCCGTTTATCGTTAGAAATCTGAGCAATTCTAATTCACGTGTCTAATGCAGTGTAAGTATTTGTCTTGGTTGACGTGCTGCAGTGACTTAATGTCAGGCTGACACAGTGCTCAGTTTGTACTGGGGACACACTACATACTGGCAAACATGGAACAGCAGGAGCCCACACACAGGGAAAACATACAGCTGACAGCAGACACTGAAATGAACTGAGTAGTAGCCGACACCTTCAGTCACCTTAAATGTGAATGTCAAAGACTTAATAAAAGATCATTCATCAGGCTATTGTAACTGGAGCAGTTAACTTTAAAGTCAGGATGACACAGGGATATAAAATCTATGCCAAGTGACTGTGTCGACTTAAAATATTTTTGTGCAAGTCCTTGTATTAAAATAAGATTTACTTTCCATACGCCTTCTCCCTTTTTGTATCTGTCGAACATTTAAAGATCCCAGTGGTATTAGACTTTCCTTTTATGATTTGTTGCTTAAGGAAAGAGCAATGTAAGATTAGCCTACATCCACTGACTAAACATTCCTGGAAGAGTTAGCAAGTGAAATCTGAACATATTGAAAGGCTGACTCAGTTTTCTTTATGTCCCAGGAGGCATTGATTTAGTTATTTGCAGGTGAAATATGATAGTATTACATATAAAGATAATAATTACTATATTTCAGAATGTACAGTAGTAAGATCTGCTTCATATTGAGATATAGTAGTTGTGTGATTCTTTTGAAATAATTATTGTATTTTTTGTTTGTTTTTATTTGACGGTCAGTGTAGAGGTAGAGAGGAAACATGGGGAGAGAGCGGTATGACATGTAGCGACGGTCCCTTGGTTGGCAGTTGGACTGCGGCCATTGCATTTATGGGGTATGCACCACAACCATTAGGCCACCGGGACATCCCAGATTCAGCCCGGTTTTAAAGTGGACATGTTTACTTAATGGCTGCAGGAATAATCTGGGAGGATGTTGCAGTAAATGGATTTAAATGAGTACATTTCTGACATTTGGTGAAGCTTAATATAAGACTATATCATTAGCCTTTACAGCTCACGCATACAGTGCTCTGCCACTGTTCAAACACGTACTGTTCGTAAAATGAATGCATGAATAATCGTGATGTTAGTATTGGTTTACGATACTGGCACACGGATAAATCATTTGGACCCGTAGTCCGTGTGTGTGTGTGTGTATTTGTGTGCGGTTTCATGACAGACGCACTTTGTTATTCTCCTTGGCAAGCTGAACTTGGCCAGCATCTGAAAATGGACAATGTAAGGCAGGAGCCAGTCAGGAGGAGAGGAAATCCCACCCTGTGTTTGTCCACTAACTGTGTCTTTGCTGTCTTCCTGCTTGGAGCACAATACAACAAGGTGCCCTTTGCAGTTTATTGCAGCGTTTTAATGCACTTTGTAGGTGCACAGAATGTTAAAGCTTGCTGCAGAGTGACATTTTTTTTTTTTTTTTCCCCAGATGCCGTTCTGTAAAGCAAAGAGATGGGCTTCTTTTCAAAATGAGGCAGCTTAATCTATTTTGATAATAGTGACATGCACTCTTGCAAAAATATTAATAGCACAAAGTAAGAGCTCGCAGTCCTCGCTGATTAAATGAAACACTTCTGCGGACAGGATCCTGAATGATGAACATCAGGAAATTATCATTTTCTCCAAAAGAGATGGGTAGCGATTTCAAAATTAAATCTTTACACACACATCAGATAAAGTGAGTAGCACATGCAGTATTATTAGATTTACCATGACTATTAATCTACAATCATTGTGACATTTTGTTAAGGATAGAGTGAAATAGCCCGGACCCCATCTACCCCCACCCTCACCCACACACACTTAATGTCCACGGTGTCTATCATATAATTTTGTTCAAAATTAATACAGATCTGACTCAATTAGTGCAGTTATTCTGCCAAAAGAACAGGCTTCAGCACTACTGATCTTTTCTTCGTGACAGTTTAAATTAAGTTTGAGTTTACACATGTAATTTCCAAGCATTTCACCGCCCTGAAGTGTTTTGTTGAGGTCCCTTTTGTGTGTGTGAGTGATTTACAGTGGTGCGGAGGAGGCAGGATGATCCATGTTGCTGATTTGACCGTTTCACTCACTCACTTGAAAGTTAAAAGTGTCTGTGTCAGCATTGCTTCCCCATAAGGGCTTTTGGAAACATAAAGACAACAAACATTTCCTGTGCAGTGGTGTGTGTGTGTGTGTGTGTGTCTCTGTGTGTGTGTGTGTGTGTGTGTGTGTGTGTGTGTGTGTGTGTGTGTGTGTGTGTGTGTGTGTGTGTGTGTGTGTGTGTGTGTATGTATGTGTGTGTGTAGAGACTATCACAGGCAAAACATGTAGGGGAAACTGGGGATCAAAGGGCACGGCAGCTATCTTCAATTGAATGCCGCTTCTACTTCTCTGCACATTTGTGTATCTGACCAATTCAAGATCAGACAAGCCTCGCTGAGATAACTGTGTTGTGTTTCTTTAAGCCATGCAGCACACTTACTCGCTTTTCTTCTGCCAGTGTGAAATAGATGTAGACCTAAATCTTCTGCTCATTTTCAAACAATCTTTGTACCCTAGAAGAAAAAGTACAGTAGAAATGATGTGATGAAGCCACAGCAGTGTACCTGTTTTGAGCCTCTGTAGTTTCCAGTAGAGGGCAGTGTGTATGTGTCTCACTTGAGGACGTAATTTGTCCTGTTGAATGTGCTCATGATGCTATTCAAGAGCTCCTGCTTAGAAATCCTCAGTCGCTGCGATGTCTTCGTTTGCATTGCTAATTTGTGCATGATACACATCCTCATACCATAATTATTTTTATGTAAAAGCAGAAGCCATTTATAAATTTGTATGTAGTCATCAGTGCACATACAGTAGTTGCTGTGCATTTTTTCTGCACAGGACTGAGAATTATTGATCACATCTGCACACCTAAAGGCTGTATATCAGTCAATGGCCTAAATATTTTACTTAACAAAATCCGGAGAATCATTACATTTGCATCAAAGAGACATTCATCCTGTAATCTCACTTTTTATTTGTCATTTATAACCTTTTTTTTCTCTGCTGCTGAGTTTGTTTTCCCCTCAGAGATTAATAAAGTTCACCCTTACCACAGTTTTATTTGGACATTATAAGGAGTATTTATGGAGGTAGTAGGAGCCGAGAGGTTTGGGAAGTTTATTTATGACCAGAGGGTTGCTGGTTCAAATCTGAAAGCCTCTGGGAACAGCAAGGCAAGGAAAGTCAATAGTGTCCTTGAGCAAGAAGGTTGTTGCATGGAGGTGCTGGAGAAAAAAAAGTGTGTGCTCAGCCAACCTTGCTGATTTAGATGAGGGTTGAAGCTTCCTTCACTACGCTTGTTGCACCGGTATTCTCATTTTGCAATTCAGGCCGCTATGTCCTGCAGGTTTCCAGGTGAGCTTACTTTAAGTGAGCAGGTGGGATTTACTGTGTTGTGGTACACGGCTGTTATTGGACACGTGTGAGGATTGATTCTGTCGAACCGCAGTCCGCCCCGACATCCATTATTCCACTGCCAAACAAGTCGACCAATACAGAGATGTAATTTGTGATGAGATGCAGCCACTGTCCTACATTAGTGTTAGCCTACAGCAGGTAGTTGCAGGGCCAGTTATACTTCTGTGTACTGACTGAAACTGAAACGTTGCTTGTAGCATGGAGTTACATAATAATAGTTAAAATTCTCCTGTCTGTTTGTGTTTTAGATGATTTATGTTAAGGTATACTGATGCAGCTGAGATGAACATACTTTTATACTATGTCCTGTTTATCAGCTAGTGTGTACTGCATACTGGATACCCAGTGATGATTTAGTCAAATGATTATCAGCAGATCAATCAAGCTGCAGGGTTCTCAAATATGTTAAAAATCATCTATCGAGGTGTTTGTATTTTTATATCGCAATATCAATGTTTACTGTGACATGATACATTCTGAGGAAAAATCAAGAAATTGTTACTGGATAGAAATAATTAGATATGAATGTATGTTTTTGGCTAGCCCTGCCATGATGTGTTTGTAACACATGTATAAATACGAGTAAATCACACAGAGTTCAGCTTTGTTTGTAAAGCAGGTTTGCCATGAGAAGCTATGATCTAATCACGAGTCAGCGAGCGTAGTTCTAAGCTGCTCCTAGCTTATCATTAATCACATTTATTTGTTGTTCTTTGGGGACGACAGATCAAACCAGACAGATCATCATCGCTGCGCTGAGGCAACCTAAATACCCAAAAATATAAAACACAAAATGCTGCAAATCATCTTCTGCCCACAGTGTGTCACACTACTGATCAGGTCACAGTATTTCCCTTAAAAGGTTGGAACATCCTCTAAGTTGATAATTCATGAAGTTTTCAAACAAATTAAAAAAAAAAAAAGCTATTCACCCGTACAATGACTCAGGTTTCAGAAATACTGAAAGTCCAACTTCCTCTCATTCCCAGATGGTTTAGAAAGACGCTGATGATCAAACTTTTAAATTGAGCTAATTCAATTTTTGGCCAGTTCACTAACAAGACAAGGATGGAGCCTAAATTCTTACTGGGAGGATCTATGGCACTGCACTGGGAGTGTTTTAGGTATTTATTAGTGTGAGTCTGCAGCAGAGTTTGATTGTCCTCCTCTCCCTCTAACTCTGCAGGATCGCTTTCACTGCTGTTCCAATCTATGGTCCCCGTCTGCAGTGTCTTTGTCAAAAAAAGAGTCTGTCCAATACCGTAAAAGAGTTGCAGCCAGTTTAAGGGCTAGAATCATATTGTGAAGGTACAGAATGATCACACCGCCTGATTGTTTTATATAACCCTCCTTCATGTGCTTTCTTGGAGAATAAAAAAAATCCATATGGTTCCAAGCTCGCCTTGAATGATATTTACTACTCATATGTCAGCGAAGCAGTTTATCTCTTCCATTTTCTTGCTAACGAATGTCACTATTCATGTTATCGTGACATGAGCATGAACCTGTTTTTGGACGGCAACATTTAGACTGTACCACAATGCATCTGTACTCACACACACACAGCTCTCAGGTGCAGACTAAACTGCCAGTGTGAAGGTGTCCTCAGGTAAAGGTATCCACCGTTCCTGCACACAGCATGTTGAATTGCATGTGTCATTACATACGTACATTATTAGAGCACTGATGTGTGTGTTCACCTGTGTCAACTCGGTTATATTTCCCTGAGCCGTTTTCTTTTGCCTGAGAGAACATAATCAAGTTGTTCTTCTCCAAATTAAATCTGTAGCTAGTTTGTGACCTGAAATATGCCCTCATCCCCTTGGCAATACTTACAGCTCAGTACTGAACACTGCTACACACACACACACACACACACACACACACACACACACACACACACACACACACACACACACACACTGCTACACACACACACACACACACACACACACACACACACACACACACACACACACACACATACCCATACAGAGGGAATTGCGGGAAGCTATATTCTGATAGCTCCTGCAGTGATGTGTGCGGGCAGCAGAGTAACAAGAACCAGCTGCTCCCCTCATTCTCCTTCTTTTCCTCCTTCTCCTCCTCCTCCTCCTCCTCTTCATCATCTTCCTCCCCCTCTACCCTTAATTTCTCTTCGCTCCTTTATTCCCGAGTGTTATTATGATCATCACTGTGCCTCTCTCTCTCTTCCTGTGCCAGAGTACAGCATAAACAACAACAACAAAGACGATGCTGAAGGAAAAAAAAAAAAAGAGACAGACCTCCCCTAATGCGTTCAAACACACACACACACACACACACACACACACGCACAGAAAATCTGACAGCCACACAAGCTTACAGACACACACAAACAGTGAGACAAAATAGACGCCCACACATAGGCAGTAAGACAAGATAGACACCTACATATGCAGACACCAAGGTGTAGTTATAGCACAAGCACACACACACACACACACACACACAAAAACACAGCTGCTAATGAAGGTTGTTCCCAGTCAAAAGGAGGGAGCAGGATTCCCTCACTGATTGATGACTCATTGAGGCAATAGCTGTGGCTGTTTGTGCATCATTACTTGCTACGCTGTATTACCATTATTACTACACTATTGCAGACGCAGCTACCTTAGGGGCCCCGTGGCTTCTCCACACAGGGTCGGCAGGCTTTAAAATCACCAAGTGAAAAATCTTAACACTGGTACAGAGGCATGTTGGCATCCTAATGAGTTATACGCCACATCCTGACATCTGGCACAAGGACAAAAGGACACCACATACACTGCAGCAGCACAGTCCTGTACAATACTAGACTACAAATCAGTTAAATCACATCATTTCCGCAGGCCTGTACTCATCAGGGCTCTATGCTGCGTATTAGAATAAACTACCACAGGGATTTTATTGGTAAAAAGGACCATGCACTTAAAAATGTGAACTTACAGAGTCAGGACTTCTTTTGACACATACTGTAAAGTAAAATTTATGTGCACAAATTAACAGAGAGGTAAACAACTCAACTCATTGTAGCATGTTATGTTATTAAGATAAGTCAAAGATAACAGTTAGTTAGCTGGCAAATGAAAGTATCCATGCCTATCTGTCCAAAATCAAAACAAAACTGGATTAAACTCAAGCAGCTCTAAAAGAAGTTAAACTGTCCATGGCCTAACAACTTCCACTGTTTATTTTAGCACAGTTTCTGCACTGGATTGTTGGATTATATAACTAACTGTTAGCAGCCAAAGCTTGTCAGTACTGCTGCAACAATAGCTAATTTAGCCGCACAAACTTTTAACTTTTACTGTTACACAAACAACATTAAATCAAGAGCACATATTAGTCATTTGAATGCGAAAATTTACTGAATTGGGAATATGAATTATTAATTTGTGCTTAGTTAAAACAACAATGTAAAACTGCTGCTGCTGGACTCCTCAAAATTAAGTGCAAAATGACTTAATAGCAGAGTTTCAAACATTTAATCATTTGATCGAGTAGTGCTGTAGACGTGAGGATTTGCTGCTTTTTTTGTCTTACATTAGAGTAAATTGAATATCTTTGTGTTTCAGACAAAACAAGAGGTCAGATTACCCCCCTTTAGACTCTAGTTAATTGTGAGAGTTTCATTGTTTTCTGATATTATAGACCAAGCAATTAATTGAGAAAATTATAAACAGATTCCTTGATAATGAAAATAATTGTTATTTGATCATTTGCAGCTGATAATAATAATAATAATAGTAATAATAGTAACATTACTAATAATAATGATGAATGAATCAACAGAACAATATACTGTGCAGCGCTGATCATTCGGTCCTCTTTGTCCTTCAGACCTTCCTGCTCACATTAAACGTTTCTCTAAAAAAACACACAGGCATCATGTTGACATACTGTGCAGCTTTATTTGCACTGTGGGACTCGCGGTGACACCAGGAGACTGTCAGCTCCGGCTCTGTTGTTTAGAAAAGGTGTACTCCATCAGAGCCTCTTGAAAGTACAAAATCATTTATATATTTATCGATCTTCATTGGCTCTTTAAATCCAGATACAATTGTGTCCTGTGCTAATTTAATATTCATGTGAGTCATTGTGTTTGATGAATGTATTCGTAATGTTTTGGTTAATTAGTTAGGTCTTAGTCACCTTGTTCTCTTTAAGTTTCTTCTCAGACTTCAGAAATGACTTGTGTCTTAACCGTGTTAGTGCTACACCCTATCACATATTTACCCTTTACTGTTTTTGTGGTCTACTGAGATAATGACACGTACACAGTCTGGACGGTTCTGGCAGGATTGAATCCCAGGCCAGTAGTTCATGTGGTTCCAGAGGCCCGGTACCAACTGCTAAACTCTCCCCGTGCACCTTATTGCTTTTGAGTGGTTAAGGCAGTTCACAAGTGGTGATTCATCATTCAGTAACACGCACACAGACCCGAGTGAGCTTCCCACCTCCAGCATCATAGCGCCTGCTGATGAGTAGCCACAGAGTAGCTGCAGGGTCATTCCAGACGCCTCCCCTGTTCACTCAGAATCATCTGAAACTTAAAATTTTACCTCTGTTTTTACACACAAACACCTCCCACTCCAGGTATGTGGAACTATTTTTTGATGCCAATTAGAGAGCGAAGAACCGTTTTTTTTTTTGTTTGTTTTTTTTTTTACTAGACGTGTCGCTCTGAGCAGAAACCAGACGCCATACCTGGCTTCAAGCTCTCAGCTGGAGTCTAAGGTGAGATGGGATGGAGGAGGAGGCTGCGCTGTTAGACAATACATACACAGTACGTGTGTGTGTGTGTGTGTGCAAGTGGCAGAGCAAAATGTGAAACTCGTTGAAAGAAAACATCGAAACTCAGCCCTTCTAGAATAATACAATGTTGAAAAGAAGTAAATGCCAATGCTACGCTACTGTACCTACTGTAACTGTTTTTGTGGCTTCGTATTGGTCATGTGTGGCTTGCCCTGAGATGCTGGGAAATGGGTTTCTAAAGGTAATGCTTTCAAAACATTTATAAAGTTTTAAATCTGTTCAATTAAAGTTAATGATTTAATAACATTTAAGCAGCGATAGACTATAGGTCAGAGCAGCTACCTTGGAACCGAAAAGGCTTCTGGTTCACTTCCTGGTTGGGCGGGATAACGCTGGACGAGGAGGTGAACGAGCAGACTGAGAGCTGCGACTAAAATCATCATCAGTCAATTCATCAATTCTTCTATAAATAATCTTAGTCTAGTCTAGTCCATAAAATGTCAAGGAAACAAGTGAAAGACGTCCAGCAGAGCCCAGAGGTTCTCAACACAATATTAGTCAACAAAAAAACCAGCAGCAGTCCCTCACATGAGAGGCTGTAATCAGAGAATATTTAGTGCATTTGCTCGATAAATGACTTTAATTATTAACATATGAATCAAAAATATTGATGGATCAATTACATCAACTAATTGTTTCAACTCTAATCAGACTGTGGTTGTTCTGGCCGGGCTCCAGGTGTGTAACTGTTTGAGGACAACGGCCTTCAGCAGAATGTCAGTAAATACAGTTTCTTTTATTAGATAGGCAGCAGGCGACAGTATTTATTTATTTATTTATTTGTTTGTTTTTTGTGCTCGCTAAGAGGACTGGCAGTGGAACAACCATTGTAACATTCTGCATGTTGCAGTTGCACAAATGTGGCCTGCCTGCTGAAACTGTTGTTGTGCATGGCGGGGAGCGGCCTAAAGAGCACTCACTGCACTTCCCTTTTGCACTAAAAAAAAAAAAAAAAAATTGCTAAAAGCACTGAACACCAAACAAACATCAATAAACAGGAGCCAGGTTTTAAAGATGTGCTTCTCCCATAGAGCAGAGATTCGAAATCTTCAGTGCCGGCTCTTTTGTCCACACTGACTTGAAGTAAGTAGACAGTAAGGGGTTCAGTGTCACGGACAGTTGAACACAGCATATGGCCGTGGCAGGTTACGTGATGCCTCTTGTGCCCCTCCGGGTCTCTCTCTTGTAAACTGACTGCGTTGACCGCCGTGCCAAAAAACAAGCATGTAACACAAAATCTGCATTTGTTCATTCTCCACATCCCAGCAGGGAGAATCTGCACGAGGTTTGAGTGGAAAATCGTGTGGTGTGGTTGAAGTGAATAGCTGTGGATGAGGTAATGTAAGGCTATCCGTTTTCAAACATGGAAGCTGTTTTGTTTTTGACAGATGTGTTGTTCTGGATTCTTGTTTCTGGCTATGATGGCAGCTATAATTAGAGTCAAGAAATTAGTTAAATATTTCTGTTTACGTAACTCCCTTTTCCCCGGCTCATGATATTTTGACAGCGAGTGCCAACACTCTCGCTCGCTCTCTAACTCCTAAGTCTCCCCACGGTTCAAGTTAAAACAATATTATTGTGAGTTGACAAAGTACAGAACAATTCAAAGAAATGCATGTATGTAATAGCTAATAAAGCCCCACCGATATTGGCTGATATTTGAGGCCAGGTTTAGCTTTTGTTGACCGATAAGTAACGATAAGACGTTGCAGAGTTTGTCCGCATGTTGGTTTATTTTTCAACAGGAAAATATCCATCTGTCTTGGCCGCAGTGAATAATTTTCTAACAATCTGACCGTGTGAAAGGCGTCGCTTGTCGTGATGAAGCTACAGAGAATTATCACCTGAACCTGCAGCTCCCCTCGGCTTTACGGAGCTTTGTGGTGAGTTTCAGCTCATTGTTTGGCCGTTCTGGTTCACTCTCACTGCTCTCAAAGCCTCATTTTTGGCCGAAGCAGGCACAGCTCGAAAAAACCCCCCCACAGTGCACCACCTCAGCAACGAACAGCAGACAGAGCATTTTAGCAGCTAAAGAGCCAGATACTTCCCCACAGGAGATGATGCAAACCAACAACAGAGTGAATTTATTTTGGACTTAAACTCATCATGTGGCTCTAAATAATGATAAAACAAACAGTTGTATTCGAACAAGTTTGCCAAATGAATTTAAAAGGTGATGATATATATGTTTATAGAGTATTTGCTCTGCCTCAAACGTGGCCAAAAAAAATCTGTTATTGCAGGTTTAATGATATGAATTGATATTTAATGTTATTCCACTTTTTAAATTTTCAAACATCCACTATAGCGTTCCTTTGTGGAGATTCTGCAATTTGTTGTATGTGAACGAGTTTTATGTTTTATGAGACGCATTATATCTAAACTAGAAAAATGACTTGAAGAGTATTTGAATTAAGGATGGAGCAGTTATCCTCGCTGCATTGGCTCTCAGGAGTTAGATAAGAAGTGTTAGATAAGAAGGATGTGCTTTTGTCAACTTAACTGGTCAGCAAGAGAGAAAGTGAGTAAACAATGGTTCGTCTTTTAGAGAGCTGGTAGGGCAGGTATGACCTGACGCTTACTGACCTCGGTCAGTCCCCTGCAGCGATGCCTGTAGACACTAACTGATCTTCCACACACGTTCAAGACTGAAAGTGAACAAACAAACTGATCAACCGAGAGTTGTAGTTGTAGTTTTATAGAAACGTAAAAGCAAGAAAAACATTTTATTTTTTGGTGAGTTTTCCTGCACAGTGAACAAGGGAAGGATATCACATGACCAGTTCCAAATGTCTCTGGAGTTCATGTTTGCAGATTAACATTTTATTCATTAACAGTATCTGTTCTTTTCGTTTACACTCTGTCGAGCTTAACTTCAACCACCTCAGGTGCACCCAGCAGCCGCCATGTTAATGAGATTTGACTTCTCTGATGGAGGCAAGTGTAAATCCAACCTCTAGGCTTCAACGCAACACTTCAATTTACTACAGCCATGTTTTCCACCAGGTTCTCAGCTCACCTGCTCTCTCTGACGTAGACCAAGACATGGGTTGCGATGTAGCCGCGCCGTTTGGTGTTTAAGTGCACCCATCATGACACCTTGGCTGCAGGTTTGTGGCGGATGAGAACACTTTGAATTATCCTACAGGGCGAACACTCGTGATGCATTTGCTCTCTCAGTGTGTAACAGTTCTTATGCAAAGCAGGCCCACTGGCCATACCTCACACAGTGATGTGATATATGCAGGCTAATGCAAATGACTGACCTTTCACAGAGCATTTACATCAGGGTGGGAAATTAATTATTTTGGTCCAGTAGCCTTGAACCAAACTGGTCATTATTACATCACAAAAACAAGTGATGCAAGTGACTTCAGTCCAACAATATAAAAGGCAAAGTCAATTTGATTGTCACCTTTGACAGTGTCGCTAATTTGAGAGTCTGAAATAAAGTTAATAATAAAGTTAATAATCAGTGCCTTCATTAGGAAGCTGAAATGGGTAAACAAGAATCAATGGTGTCTAGTTTTGGTATTATTAGATTTTTACTTGATTATTTGACTTGTAGATAAATGTAATTCTGTCAGTTAAAACCGTTACTGCGTTCTCTGTGCTTTACATGGTTTAACAAATGCTCCCCAAAATATGAAGCTTTATGCATTATAATTCTGTGCACTTTATTAGGTGGAATTACATGCAGTGTATGTAAAACAAAATCTAAGCTGATATTATATTAACAAATGTAGAAAATGTATTTCTATGTAGAGAAATGCAGTAAACAGGCAGATCCAGTCTCCTGACAACACTGATTTTTATTTTTGTTGTTTAGATTTCTTTTGAAATCAGTTTTTAATATTTCTGTTTTCACATGATGTGGACTCAGTGTGTCTGTGTTGCCAATCATACATCACTATCCTGTGAAAAACTGTTGGTGTTACTATTTACAAATGTGTGATCTCAGTGCTGGGTGGGGAGTGTGCAGGATTGACTTCTTTATTTTTGTTTTTGTTTTGAATTTTGATGTGAGAATCTGATCGTAATTTGCGTTTTGAGGTTGCCGTTCTTTAGTACAAACCTCAATTAATTGATTAGATTTGTGTAGCTGACTTGTACGAGTTCACACCGACGACACTTAAACCAGTCCGGAATCAGACGCTCTCAGCAGCAGCTTGCTCTTTTGGATCTTTTGGACAGAGTTGACGTTGCTTGTCATCACTCGAGATCAGAGATTTTGGCAACTGAACGCGGAGGTGTCAACACAAATCTGATCCCACTCCCTGTCACTTTAGCTAGGCATGATTGACTCATCTGTGCTCTTTGCCATGATTTACACTCTGTGGTGTTAAGTCAAGAACATGTAGATCTTTACTTATTTTGTTTGCTTTGCTTTCTTTTTGTGCCTGCCAGATACTATACCAACAAAACTGTGCCGTGCTGCTCTTCTCACATCAAGGCAAAGTAAAGATGTCAGTTTTTATCAGGGCTGCAACTCACTAACTAAAAAGGTTTTGGCATTTATTCAATATTTGACAGTATAGATGTGGACAGGAAACATTGGGGGAGAAAGGTATGACATGCAACAAAGGTCGACATCAGGGCCATACAGTATATGTTCCAAGCACTACTAGTCCCCTGGCAAGCCGCACTAACAACTGTTTCAGTTAGTGAATTATCTCTCGCATATTTTTTCAGTTAATCAACTAATAGTTACTAAAATATGTGTTTTAAAGCTGTGACAACTTCCCAGAGCCCAAGGCGACGCCTTTAAACTGTTTCTGGCTCACCAACTGTTCAAAGTCATATAAAACTTAGAAAAGTGGCAAATCCTCGCATTTAAGAAATTGGAACCAGAACCAAGATCAGAGCAAGACGATGAAGCACACACCAGAATCTGTGTCATTATATGTGCATGAGAGAGAGAGAGTAAGAGCGGGAAATCGAGTGAGAGCAAGAAAGAGTGATGTCAGGCTTTTGGAGCTGGGCTGAAAATGCAGTCAACTGTCGGTTGGTTTTGGACCTGGATTGGTTTACATTAATCTTAGTTTGATCCACAATATATTTTTTGCAGAGGCAGACAAAGCAGTACGTCCATGAAAGTGAGCATAAATAAATGCATGTTGTGTGGAATGATCACACGACTGCAGCACACAAAGCAAGAGCAGACGCTCTCGCGTTCATACTGTTTATTCTTGGTGTGACTCTGTCCAAACGCGAGCAGTGTGCGCGCACAAGAGTGAGATCAAGAACAGAGATAAGCTCACATTCATGGTGAAACTAGTTAAGCCGCTCTGAGCTATATGACGAAGCATATTGGCGACCAGGTGAGTCGGTATGGCCGACGACGAGATGACATCTTGTACGTTGGCTTTGATGTGTTGAGAGAAGAGTGTTGGGGAGGTGTGTCTTGACGTGAGCTTTGCCTTGCTGCATGCTGCCCTGCCATAGGCTGCTGAGTGGTGGGCTGGGATAAAGGAATGGAGGGGAGAAAAGAGAAGGCACTAGGACCCAGCGGCGGGACAGCGAGTAGGCAGGCAGAGTGGGGCTGAGTCACTGCATGTGTCTGAGAGGCAGTCAGAAACAGAGCAGAGCAAGGGAGCAGAGGTGATCTCACACTCATCAGCACAGGATAACACAACCATGATGGGTTGACTTGGGGGGGGAGGCAGTTGGAGAGAGGAAGTGTGCATTCGCCACCACTTGCTCAGCTATGGAGACCAACAAAGTTCTTCATTTCGTGCCTTCGGGTAAGTGGATCAAAGCTCTCAGAGCGGCTCCTCAGCTGAGCACGACACAGCGTTCACTGGGAAAACCTCGGGTTTCCCTACCTAGTGAAACCCGAGAACCCCCTGTGCAAAACATGTGCAGTCCACCTCCACTTCCACTTTGAGGAACGGCAGATGTTTGGGTGTGCATGCGTTCTACTGTACATACTTGGTGTTTTTCTGTGTTTGCTCTATCTGCATACTTAGGAATGTGGCAGCGTTCTGTTTGTGACAGAAAACCTGTTTTTATTTTCCCTCCTAGGGGAGGTGTGGTTGTGGAAGCCCTCTTGTTCTGCAGAAATGCAGATGTTTTTTTTGTTCTTTTTTTTTTTTTCAATTTTGTATCAGTATTTTGCTGCCGTTTTTTTTTTTGTTGTTTTTTTTCCCTCTTCTTCTTCTTCTTGTTTATGTCTGGTATGCGACGTGAGAGGTTTCTGCGTCGTATTTCTTCAGTTCAGGAACTGAACCTTGAGAAACGATTGCTTTGCAAACCCACCCGAAAAAAAACAGTATACCTGTCGAGCAGGGACAGCTGGAATGCAGAGAAAGCCTGGGCTCATAATGCACTTTCTCATGTGTTGCACTGGCGGGGCTCGTGCATGTGCGCTTGCTAGAGAGAGCGGGATCGACACAGCACAAGAAACAGTGTGTGTGTGTGTGAATGTGCACATGTATCTGTGTGTACCGTTCGTCTGTGTGCATGTTGTTTCTGTGCATGAAAAATTGAGAGAGAAAAAAAAAAGCGATCGGTGGCTGTGTGTGTTTGTGCCTGTTTGGAGCGTGTGTGCTTGTGTGTGTGTGAGATGGAGAAAGACAGACAGATTAGTGTTGGTGACAGCCACAGGAAAGCAGCGAGTTCTCCCCTCGCTGAAAGTCCTCTGAGAGCCCGGAGCCCATTTGGAGGTGTGATGCGGCTGCCTCCTCACTTTCATTTTGTCTGGGAAGGCAGAGCAGGATGCTGCGCCTCAGTGTGTGTGTGTGTGTGATGAGGACGTTATGTGGGATAATGCAAGTGCGGAAATATTATCAGAGAATGTGTCTGTGTGTGTGTGCGCGTGTGTGAGTGTGTGCGCGGGCGTGTGTGTGTGTGTGTGTGTGTGTGTGTACGCGGGCACAAGTGTGTTTTTTTTTGAGTACACAGCCCTGTGTGCATGGGATACCGTGCAGGAATATGTCCGTGTTTGCGTGCATTTTTGTGTGTATGTATTTGTCAGAGTTCAGTCGTGCGCTTGTGAAATGTGAGAGTGTGTGTGTGTGCGCGTGTGTGTGCGCGTGTGTGTCTGTGGGTGAGCGTCATGCGCTGTGCACACTAACTACATTTCCAAGTGTGTGTCGGGGCGTGATGGACATTGCTGTGGCTCGTCCTCTGAAGAGTAATTTGCATTCATTTGCTTAGGAGCTGATTAGAGGCGGAGAGGACAGGTTTGATCCTTGCAGCAGAACAATTTGGTTGTGTGAACAGAAAGGTATAAGAGGTTTGTCACACAGGAAGGTTGAGGTTTGGGTTGGTAATGATAAGAGAAATGTCTGATCCACTAATGTCTAATCCTTTTAATTACACTCATTCGAGATGTTTGTGTCATGTAACTTAACCTTGGCTCTAAATGCGCACGTTAACGTTTTACTGCCCAGTACAACAGAATGACCAAAAATGCATCTGCAGGAATTTGATGGAGTTATTGATCACCACCAGTGACTCAACAATTACTTTGCCAGAGGATTAGATTTCTCGCTTTCCAAACTCACTTTACTGCCCTCTGGATTTTCAAGTAAAGCAGAACAAGCTTTTCTGCGCAGCACCTCACAGGAACATGTTGTCCATTACAATGTTCAGCTGAAGCTGCACAGACGACACAAACTGCTTTATTGCTGGTGTTTTCATCTTGGAGCGTTAGCAGACTCTCGTTGAAGCATATTGCGAGTAATCTTCCAGATTGTGTGTCATTATCAGTGGCAACCTGCTGGCAGGTGAAGGAGCACCTGGCGCTGTGGGAGGAGTTCAGGAGATACGGGATTCACTTTATAGACTTGTAAATGACCGCAGAGCTTCCACATGTAATCGGTCAACGTGATAACACTGCAGTGAGTTTTTATTATTTAACACTCAGGTGTAGATTGATTTACCTTTATGATTTTGTTTGCTCACTGTCATTTCCTACAATGCTTTCCATTGAGTCGTTGATTCATTCATTAAAAGGGAATGTTCAAAATAGGAATGGGCGATCATTTGCTTGCATAAATATTTTCATTATGTTGATCATATTGTTTTACACATTTCTGTTATCGAACATTAATTATGCAAAGTAGGGCTTAATGATATTCAATCAATCAGCGATTTCAGTTGGAAGGTCGTTTTTGCATTTTATTTTCACTGAAAAAAAATATAAAAATGATGATGGTTTGATTTTTGTCGGGTTTCCTTTGTGGTACATCGTGACACATTTTAGCAGTCGGCCATATTTCGATAATATTTCGATTGAGTGTTCAGTTCTCATGCAAAGTGAATTGTAGTAAAAAACAAATAAGGGATGGTGAATTACAGTTTTTGTTTTACACGTCACAGTTTTTGTTTGATGTAATGCGCTTTTACCATATCGCGATATCAGAAATGTGCAGCTAACGATTATTTTATTAATCAGATAATCAATCTCAATCGATAGGTGAAATGTAACTTGTCCGTCAATCCAATGAAGAATGTCTGTCACAGTTTCTTTAAACCCAAGGTCACCTCTTAAAATGTCTTAAACGCTTAAGACAAAAAAGAAGCAAATCCTCACATTTTAAAATCTGAAATCGGGGATTTAAGGCATTTAAGATTTAGATAGGACGTTTCTGCTCTCTTTTTTAAACAGCTCTGATTAAATATCACAATTATGACATGAAACTGAAATCTCCCAGCGTCGTCCCGGCAGGTTGTCAATCTTCAGGTGTGACAGACATCCTGATAATCAGTGCTGCAGCCGTGACCTGCAGAGCCAGAAAATATCAGCATGGCGGACACATAGTGGCTGTGTGAATTAGTAGTTCGACCATGTGGAAGTGGAGGTGTGTGTGAGAGAAGATGGATGACGTGTGCATGCGTGTGCATGCGTGTGCATGCGTGTGTGTGTGTGTGTGTATGTGTGCTGTAGATGTGACAGTGATCTCTGATCAGTATTCACCGCTGGCAACAGATCTCAGAAGCTCCAGCCTCTGAGCACAGCCATCTGGGCAGAGGAGAAACACACATCGACACACACATACAAATTATTATACAGTACCACACACACACACACACACACACACACACACACACACACACACACACACAAATACACGCACTGAAATATATGACAAAAAACACAACGACACGACAGGTCTGCCACACACGCACAAGTGTATTCACACATGAGCTTTTTGTTTTCTTCTTTGAAAAGTCACACACACCTATTTGTAAATGCACACTCACTGTGTCACAGATATGGTCCAAACACACTGCACGTAATTACATACAACACAATTCATTCTATCTAAATTATGTGTTGGTTTACACACACAAAACAATCATGTAGCTGTGTCAAGACAGACACTCATCTTACACAGTTCAAGGAACAGAGAATGAAGAAGACCACACATTCATTACAGTTACAACTCACACACTCTCACATGCACTTACACACACACACACACACACACACACACACACACACATGCACACTCTTGTTTGTCTTTATATCTCTGTCTTGCTCCATCTTGTTTTTTCAGCCTCCCTCTCCCACGCACACATTTACATACATAGACACTGTTTTCTGGTTTTTCAATCCATAAAATACACACACAGAAACATGCACACACACACACACACACACACACACACACACACACACACACACACACACAGCTGTGTCGTGGACAGGTGTGTATTTTTGTAGAAAGAAAAAAGGGTAGAGCAGACACAAGACAGTGCTTTAGAAGTGTCTACAGCAGAGTGTTTTTTTTTTATAACATACTCCGGCCTGCAATGTGACAGAACACTTCCTGTCAGTTTGGCAGGAAGTGTGTGAGGCTGGTATTTTTGGGATGATGTATTAAGCTTTGTTAGATCCACGGTCTTTTTAATAGCCCAGTGTAACAGATGTGATGTTTATTCACTGTATAGTGAGTTTCTGCTTTGTGATGTTGATTCTGTCGCTTAGTATGTGACATCGATGAGGTGCAATTACCACAACAACAACAACAACTGTTGCTACTAACAGTCCTATAAATAAAATCTACAAGGACTTAATTTTGGAAACATGTTCAGTACCGAACTGGAAAACCACATTTCACATCATCTTACATGTTTTTAAAGTAAGAGAATCAGGACGGCAAAACATATCGAGCTCTGTTTTTATGAAGGTAAACAGCACAAAGCTTCAGGGCATCATTTTCCCAGTATTTTGGTGCAGTTTTTGATGGCTCATTGTGCACAGTGCACCCATGCTCTGTCCTATTTTCATCCTTTTATTACATGGAGGTGCACTCCTGCTTTACTGCGTGGTCTTGATGGGAAGTTTAATTTCTAACAAAAAAACGGTGGTCTGAACTTAAACCATCATAAAACCGCCACTGCGCTGAAGGGAGCCGATATAATCAACCATTATTGTTACCAGCCTCTAACACACCCACATCGCATTTGCCTCTGACCTCGCCAAGTGTCTATGTACGCCACAATACCACGTCCACGGCACGGTGAGCGTGACGCCACATTGCCCTTGATTTCTAAACATTTTGATGGTTAAGATTGTTATGCGAGGGATATATGAATATAATCAGGCTTTTTATATAACGAGCACACCCACAATTCAGACACTTTTTTATCGTTCTTAAGAAGCTATTACTACACCGAACTTTGCTCCCCTGTCTCTCGCAAACCCTAGATTTATTTACATCGATGCCCTTGCCCCGCTCTTGTAATTTGTTAATACAGCTTGGGGAGCAATTGGGAGCGCTTGGTTAGATGCACTGGATCCCCCTGCTAACAGAAACTTGGCAGAATCCTTGTCACATAAAAATGAGGTCGCACAGGCGCATGAATCAACATCGTGATCTTAATACAATTAATCATGCCGTCCTAGCGTGTAGCAGTTTGGAGTCAAGTCAAAACCGCAGTCCAGCTAAATTAATAGTTTGAAGTAATTTCCTCCTCTGTGAGTTATTATGAGTGAGTTCCAGGTTCTAATTTTTTTTTTTTTACCAATTTTCACATTAAATACCCAGATTCTTTTAAAGGAGGCAGACAAATTCAAAATGATCTGAATCCAAGTTGTTTACAGTTACACACACAAACACAATGCTCTCTCTATATCGCTCCATAACATCTCCTTTGTATTTTGGTCTTCACGGTAGGAAGAACATTCAACATGAAGGGTCTGGGAATAAAATCTAAACTGAATTCCATCTTAATGTGGAATTTACGAGCTAATTAAACAGCCTATCCCTAATAGCATCATGCACAAAAATAGCCCTGTAGTTCTAACATGGTATTTAACGTATGACTCTCGCAAAACCTTTTAATTCCACACGTCCTTGCTGCTTTATAGCCCCTCCAGATGTGGATGTATAAAAAGAATCTATTGTTGTGAGGATGAAAGAAAAACTCTTTTTATCTTCTCTTTCAACGGTCAGATAAAATGGGGTTTAAATACTAGTGTGCAGCCTCGTAGAAAAACAACCAGTAATCATAAATCAAGTTAGACTGAATCCAGTTACACCAGTACAGATATTTTTAACCCTGATTATAAAGGCAGTCATTGAGAATTATTAGGCTTCCTTTTTACTCACAGAATTGGCCGTAAAGCACTTGTTTCTGCACAGTTGTTTTTTCTAGTCTGCTTTGTTTTTTAGCAGCAGATTATATGTTTGAATTCCTGAGTATTTAAGCGGTTTTCAGTGGGTGAAAGTGGAAGATGGGAAACCGATGTTAGGGTCTGTTTAGTGCAGATTTGATCCACTTTAATTTGACCTGACAGGGAGGTCATGTCTTAATCTAAATTCAAGATACAATAGATGCTTTTTAATTAGAAAGCACAGTGTTGGACGCCGTTGTCCACGATTTGAAGTCGAAGATCATTCACACAGTCAAGAAGAAATGCACACGGACACCCAAACACATAAAGATGAAGTTAATGCAGCTACTTTTACACACACACACACACACACACAAGCACGCATACACACACACACACACACACACACACACAAATGCACATGTTTAGAAAATAAAAAAACAAACACAATGTTGGTGGTCCTCTTCCGTCTTTGGTCATGACGTGCCGCTCTGGTTTGCTGTTGTGTAATCAGGCTGCAGTTTACCATCACCCCTACATGTGCACATCCATCCACTGCCAATGAAAGCAGACTCTACAGGTTACAGTACAGGAAACAGTACTGCGCGCGGGCGAGGTATTTGTTTCAGTTCCTGTTTGATATTGCTCTTGTAGGTCTACCACGGCTGCACAGCCTCACGGCCACATAACAATGTGTGCTATGCAAGGGCTCTTTCTCCTTTGCAGTGAATTTAATTTAAAACCAGCAAACAGAACACAACAGAGTGGTACACATAGTGCGCTGCAGCTCGACTCCTCTCAATATCACCCCCCCCCATACACACACTCACACACCCCTCCCTCTCCGAATATAGTAATTATTCCAACATGTCTGAGGATGCCCATGTTGATGAAACCTTGATTGTGAAGCTGTCCTCCCAATGTGCCTGAGCAGAAATATTATCATGCTGAGTGGAGTGTGGCAATATGTATTCGAGGTATAATGCAGACTCACACACACACACACACACACACACACACACACACACACACACACACACACACACACACACATGTCCTATCATGTATGACCCACACAGTTCAAACAAGATTCATTCTGAGCTGCAGGAACAAGTAGCCTCATGTAGGTCGATGAGTCCTGCAGACGTTTCCTCCTTCCCGCTCAAACTGAGCTCATATATGCTCATGCTGCTCGCTTCATTCAGCTGTTGAATGCTTAGTTTGCACACATGCACACACAGACTGGCATGTATGCTCTTTGTCCATACATGGAGTTTGTGCACTGTTCTCTCTCACTGTGTCTGATGTCCTCTTTGTCCTTGCCGCATGTCGCGACTGTGTAATTTACATCATCGATATTGCAGCACCGAAATTGCGTCCATATTCCGGCACATTTAGTTTAGTTGATATAATATGGTTATATGTGTAATATGTGATTAAGGTCCGGCTGAGTAGTTTGGTGTTGTACACTAAATGTAAATCAATGTGACTTGGTAGCACCGGCGCAGAGACACGTCGACATAGCAGCACAGTTCACACTAAGTGATGTATGAGGACGAAAGGATCTCACCTACAGTGTAAAAAGAAGACTCAAGACATGAAATAGACAGAAGACTGCACAAGTCACTCCACACCCAGTGCCAGGTGGAGGATTAAGCAAGAAGATGAGCAGTGACACATACTGTAGAACGATAAGCTGGAGAACAGTAGGTAGCCATGGTTGCTTAATTTAAATTCTGTCAGTGCCGGGTGGGATACAAGTAAGCTAAGCAAAGAGACAGCTACTGAACAGGGCATGGCAGGGCACTGACACTGCTGAGGTTAGAGGTTTGATTGTCACCAGGGTCCTGCATATTAAAAAGATACGAATACTCAGCCGACAAGCTCATTTTATTAAAACGGCCATTAAATTTGATATTTTATCTAGTTTAAACCTCACGTCCTCTGTACTGCGCTGTAGTTGACACTTATTTCTTAATTTTACATGATGCACGGTGTAAATAAGGACCTCACATAGGGTATGAAAACAGACAGCGCGTCACACGTACATTAGACCGGACTTTGTGCCGGCATTTTCTCTCCCGCTACCGCACATCGATTCAGTGGAAACTGTGTCTTTGTAGTTCTGTGGGGGGACACCACAAATGAAAAGCAGTGAGATGTGCTGTCGGACAGCGGGCAGGCAGCATACAGTAGAGGGCCGTGTGGAGAACAGCAGACTTGAAAGCGAGATGGTGGCCTGTCTTTAATCGAGCCAGAGGAAGAGGAGAATGTGCAAGCAATTAGCAGGAATCCCCCAGCACTGGCTCTTTTTTTTTTTTTTTTCCCCTTCTATGAAAATCTAGACAGCCAATTTCTGCAGCAAGCGGTTGGATGGTGTGTGCGTGTGCGTGCGTGTGTGTGTGTGTGTGTGCTTGTGCGTGTGTGTGTGTGTGCGTGTGTGTGTGCGTGTAGTGGAACACCCTCAGTCACTTGCACACTCACTCTCACATTCACTGCCTGACTCACTCACTATGAACACACACACACACACATATGCACACACATGCACGCACGCACGCACGCACAGCAGAGCATCCCTGCTGCAGCACCTGAGCATAATCCTATACCTGCGTGTGACTGTTTGAGAACGGGAGAGGACAGAAAAGCAGCAAAGAGGTAGAGAGAACAAGAGGGAAAGATGTGAAAAATGTTGAATTACACAACCAAACAGATGGAGAGAGGACAGAAAAGAAGAAGGGAGGGAAAAAACGAATGAAACGCTGGGGGGTGTGGGGGGGGGGGGTGGAGAGGTTTAAATTGGAGCATGTTCCTGCGCTAACCTCAGTCACGATGCCTCGTCTCGCCGCGTTGCAGACGGGGGCCGGATTCATCTGTGAACTTGCAGTAGTCGGCTCACTATAACTATCAATCCCTCTCAGGTGAAGGACCAGAGGATTACTGCAGAGCTTTTCAGTCCACAGACCTGACGTCAGAAGACGGATCTTAAATTCATGCGGGTAAAGCAAAAATAAATAAATAAAAATGCTGCACGACTGAATTTTTGCACAAAATTCTGAATTAGACAAATATTCAAAACGAATTGAACAGTGGAGTCGTCACGTTTTGGCCGTGGGCTGTTGCAAAAAACCAGCTGTCAGTCTCAGGATGAAATGTTCTTGTCGAGTTTTAGTTCTTGCATTCGTAAAAAATAATGAAATCAAATTTGCAGTTTTGTTTTAACTGGCTTGATCAGGTTTGCCTAAAGCAACTCTTGTCTTCTGCCATATTCTACACCTGTAGACTTTCAGAAACAAATTGATAAATTACACACATCGATGTATTAATGTATGAAGGCATGGGAACAGACATAAACACACTCTCTCTCACACACACACACACACACACACACACACACAACACACTTGCACTGCTGTCCGGCATCAGCCCAGTCAGGGTCCATCTGCTTGCCAGACAGCTCGGTCGCAGCCCGCTCCGTGGTCAAGGAGGCTCTGATGCTGTGACATCATCAACGTCAGACAGCGGCCGTGAGGACACAGCTGTCTGCAGCGGAGCTGGACGCTCTGCGCCTTAATCAAACAAAGTAGATTTAAATACACGACAACTGCCACTGAGTAAACGCTTTCAACATCGGTGATAAAAGAATGTGATGAAGCTCAGAGAACAGAATGAATCCTGAAGGAGGCGGAGACTTCCGATTTGAATGTGATATTTTGGCATTTTTAGTTTTAATTATTATCTTTTTGCCAGACACCTGTCACAATGTGATGTTAAACATCTCTACACTTCCTTGTTATCAATGCAAGCATCCTTCACTGACAACACGGGGTGGAGAGCTCGCTGCGAATGTATGGTTCATTATACCCTTGAGTTTGAACGAAGATTTCTGCCTTTTCTTTTCTCAAGGAAACCGAGGAACAAAAGTAGATTTTTTTTTTTTTTTTCCTCCCGATGTGACTCATTGTACTTCAAGTATCTTTGGATAAAAGCATCCATTGAAAAATGTGGTGTTTACTTCAGATGCCGGGGTGGGGGACAGTACACTCTCTTGAAAATCAATTAACTGATTAGTTGCTGATATTCTGTCAATTAACAGACTCCATGTCAACTCTAGAAAAGGGTTTCTCTTGGCTGCTTGGATGGATGGATTAGTTTATCACCCAGAGAGTGTGAGCCCCTTTAAATGTATTTGCCTGTGCCTTATAAATACCTGTCATGGGCTGTAATTTTTGTGTAGTATTGACTCCTCCTGTTTGAAATATTGATTAAAGATTCAGGCTCACATCTGCAGTAAAACGTGTCGCCACTGGAAAGGTGGGATTTTATTGACAGCTGGCTTTCACAGGGCTTATATCTCAGTTTGTGGCGACTGGAGTTTAGGATTCAGTTTGAATCAACATCAGAGAGTATGTCTGAAAAGTATGAAAACCGTCGGATGGCTTTTGTTAACAGGTGGTGTTGACATAAAAAAAAGTGGCAAATTGCATTCAAAGTGTGAGCGTGTGAATCTGATGAGAGACCACAGACTTGTCCTGATGGAGCTGTGTGTGTGTGTGTGTGTGTGTGTGTGTTTACGACGAGTTCAAGCATCAAGCCAAAGTCATGTTTCTTCACATATTACAGCATCCGGACCAGAGCTGGCCTGAAAACCGCTCACTGATGTGGTTGTCTTCAACAGCTCAGTGGGTACAGCATGGCACAAACACCCCTCGTAGAGCGCCTGGGGGTGGCTTCCCACCTCAGCGGTCAATCCGTCCAGTTTAGGCTGCTTATCTGGGACAAGATTAGAACTTCCCGGTGGATGCCGAGACTTTCCCAGGCCGGCGTGATGTGGATTCGCCTTCAGCTGGCGATGGGAAGGATAAGATCGCAAATGAATGCGGTTGCAGTTTTAAGAAGCAACCTGTGGAGACGGGATGATGACAGAGATGTCGGGAGGAGCGAAGCAGCTGCAGCAGCTGCAGGCTCCCTGTCACATGTAAAGTCGTGGTGGAGGTGTTATACCTGCTGACTGCTATTCTCCGTCATTACTGAACGACTGGGAACTTCGAGCTCACATTATGTGTGTTTTTGCCTCCGGATTGGTTAACTGTGGGGCTCCAGCTAATAATTACTCAGCAGATTTTTTTGCTGAAAAATGTCTTTAAAATATTTAGTTTGCAATTTAAGACAATTAAAAGTAGTAAATCCTCATATTATAGAATCTGGAACCATTAAATGACTTGCTCAACTGATTAATTATCAGAATAGGTGTAGATTAGTTTCCTTTATGGACTAATTGTTTCAGCTCTACTTTACTACCTTAGTTCATTCTTCTAGGAAAGGAACAATATCGTGAATTAACAGATTATTATTAGGAGTGCAGAGACAGAGTCCCTCGTGATATTTCAGTGAAAGTCATCAGTTTTGTTTTGACTTCCTTTCCTTTCCAAGTTGCCAAACGTCCGTCTCATGCACATGCAAGTTGACGTGACTAGTAACAGGTTGAATTTGCTATGAACCTGAGTTAATGAAATACAGAAGTACATCAAAGTAAATGTCTTCAGTATGCTTCAGTCCTGAGAAAACAAAATGCTCCAGTACGCCCCCCACGCCTGTTGGGAAATACCATGCGAACACATACTGTAAATTGCCATTTACAATGTGTGCGTAATTACCGTGCTGACTGAGGTTCTTTAAGATTCTTTGGGAATAAAAAGAAGACAAATAAAGGCCAAATGTGGGCCTGCTGTTTAAAACGTGTATACGAGCAAACAGCGCGGTCCAAAGCAGAGCAGAGCATCGCAAGGAATTCCCTCTCCGCCTGGGATCTCTCAACGACCACAGCTCTACAGAGGACGGGTGCCAAGAGAGCCTTTGGGCACAATTAGCCAACAAAAGGCCCGACCTCCTCCTTGATGCTGGCCCAGCCCTCGTAGATTCCCCTACAAACGCAGCAGGGGCACCTTTTAATCTCTTGCCCTCTTCATTTTAGACTCTCAGCCTCACCTCTCCCGTAAATTCCATGGTTCGTCCCTCCTGGGGGTTCTGGCATCTGTTTTGCATGTACCTGCAGTGCACTGCCCTGGAATAGACCAGCCTGCGTAGGGAGGGGGGCGGTTGGATCGGTTTCAACCTGACTGGTTTATATACACACCGAGGGTCGTATAAGTTGACTTCCTGTTGTCTTGGAGTATTTAAATACACATCAAAACACTTTTTTTTGATGCAATTAAGGCAGAGTCTGTACCGGGTTAGAGTAATGAGTGATTCGTACCAATAAAGTCGTCCACAGCGGCTTGTAGAATGTGGAAGGTCCTTCCCTTTCAGTCGATTAAATACCTGCAGCCATCGCACAGCAGCAGGAGTGTTTCGGTGTTTTACATCTGCAGTTTTTAAGCAACACACTAATTAAACAAAGGTCCCGCAGTGTGGGTACCTGCCTTTAGAATCCCTTTAATGATTTATCTTGTTCTAGTAGAAGAGGGACACAAAATTCTAATATTTTGTACAATTTTCACTACTTGGTGAATATAATTTACCAGTAGAGCAGGTATTCCCAGGATGTATGCTGAGTACTTTTTCTGGTAATATTTGACATTTTCCCTGAAATTTGTTCCCAGCAAATGCACTTTTATGTATGTTTGAATAATTATTTGTAAGCTGATGTAGGAGTTATTTAGCCTTTAAGAATAAATACACTGTTCTGAAAAGCTTGAGTCAGAGTGCCACAGACAGGCTGTGGAAGTTGGAAAGTATTAGGAGACAGACAACCATGTTGTTGACAATAACAAAGTCAAATATCTGCAGCCTTATCCTTTAGGCTAATTCACACCGTTTCCTGTTGTGTAAATAAAATCTCTGTTTCTACCAGTTTGTTGCTTTTCCCACAGTATTTTCAATAACCTCACTGTTGTGCACATGTAAATGTACCCAGGAAACATTTTAATCACTTAAGGAAACAATATAGGCGCTAAACAGTAATGTAAATATCAAAGCCAAAGTATGTCTTTGTTTTATAAAGTTAAAGAATGAATGTGTCTTCTCTAATATGTAAATTCTGCTGGTGAAGCTTTTTGGAATCGCTCCATTTTCCTATTTGATTTGTACATATATTTGTTTTCTTGCTGCTCTCTAAAATACTGAACCGCCTGCTGCTTTTAAAGGGGATTAGAGGAAATGGCCATTATTTAAGCTCCATCCTGACTTCACCCACTGATATTGTACTTCTACCAAAAATATATTTATCCCGCTTTAGACTCTGTCAGATTATGCCTCACTGTACCAGGATTGTGCTCGTGCCTGTGGTCGACAAAACTGCAAAAACTTCTCCCCAGGGTTTTTGTTTTCACTTTCTTCCATTTTCAGGAAATACGAAACCTATAAAATATGATTATAATATTTTTCTCGGCTCATTATTATCTTCTCTAACTCAGTGCCGACTGGAGAATTCTCCCTCGGCTTTCATTACTGAAACAAGCCGCCTGCAAACAGTGCTGCTCTCTATATGACTGCGTCAGGCCAGGTAGGGGAAGGCTGGGTTTCCTGCAGTGCTCAGACTTCATAAGAGAGGTGGTAAATCATATTAAACGTGGGTGCGTGCATACACCTACAGGGCTCCATCTCAGTTTTCGCCCAGGGGTTTCCAAATCACTAACACTATCCCTGGATGTACTTCATACAGATGTTTATTTCCTCTTAACGGTGGATGATGGGAAGTCACGTTCCCTCCACATTGTTTTCTCTTTTGAGAATTCAACTCAAAAAAAGGGGGATTCAAAGCAGGAGGAAGGGTCGGCTGGTGTTTAATTCGTAGCCCACGCGGGTATTTGTATTTCCAGAGACAGAAATCGAAGGTAACATTTTCTCAGCTGAAACCCATCTGTCTGTTTTTGTCAAGCAGCTGTTACCTGCCGTGTCACTAGTACTTGAAACTGACGCAAAAACTGCAATCGCTGCAACGGCAACAAGCAGCTGCCTGCCATCTTGTTTTGTTTTAGGGTTTTTTTGGGGGGGGGTTTTTGCAGATAGCTTGTATCAGACGTTTCAAAATTTGGTTTTATCGGGAAGAAAGAGTTTGTCATGTGGCATATACACTGACATTATATCAAGAGACGAACAGAGCAGATGTTGACGGATATTTCCCTTATGTGTATGTTGGGCAATGATGAAAGGACTGACTCTTAAGTGAAAGACCTCGCACACACACACACACACACATACACATACACACACATACACATACACACACATACACATACACACATCAGCAGATCAGTGAGAGTGATGAGGTGTATGTGATATACTGTTCCAACCAGTTCTGACTTCCTGCTTGCAAAGTAGCTTCCTCTTTTCTGCAGAAAGTTATTTTGCATCTTTTTTTTTGATGAGCTATCCTGTACTCTCCTCCCGATGACTTCTATTTAACTTAACGTGTTTGTATTTTTTTCATCATAAAATGAGCATGTATAAAATTGTGAAGGATTCACAACCACTTGAGTTTTCTTTTAAAACTCTTTTATGTATTTTTGTATTTTAGTGACAGTTCTGATACACGAATACGCTAAAGATTTGTTAAAGAGAAGTCAGTCAGTCTGGCGCCCGACTCGTGTGCTCAAAGACAGAAATGTGCATACCTGTTCTTTGTCAGATTTCCATATATAAACAGCAAATGTAGACATGCTCTTAACCAGCTGTTTGCATATCAGTGCTGGTGCCTGCTGCACCGCTGCTTCAATCTAAAGGATGATGAAATAAGCAGCACAGTTTAAAAGAATGGTGTTGTATCTCCACGGTTGTCCAACATCGTCAGAGCAGCCATCATCACATGGGACCGTAATGTTTAACTGATCATGTGTTTGCCTTTGACTGTCATTATAAGCATCACTGTGTGCATGGCAGAAAAACAAAACACGCTATCAACAAAATTTGCTAACAATCTAAAGAAACGTGTAGCAGGATGAGGAGATGTTGGGTTTGAATGATTATATTGTTTGCGATTTGTACACTGTTATATTTTATATAGGCTCATTATAGAGGCTGTAATAAGGAGAGATATTAACTGTGAGTTACTATCAACAGGCTACTGACAGAACAACGGAAGTATTTCATAATCCAGCTAGCACCTAGCTGCTAGCCGGGTTTAATTTGAACAGATTTTAATTTAAAAGATGATATAACTTTGAAGAAAATAGTTTGCAGTAATAGAGCCATTGCTTTTCACATCGCGTCCAGTTCGTAATCAGTGTTTTTCATCTAGAGTTTTTATAGCATTCTTGTTTATATTCTATACTCATCATTTTTACACCTCGCCCCAGGTTTGAGAAGTAAGTAATAAAGACTTTCGTTATTCGTTATTATCAAGTTTTTCATTTTTTTTCATTTTTTATTTTCTCCTTATAGAAAATAAAAGGGGGGGGGGGGGTTTGCAACATTCAGCACAGTATGTTTGTGTCGACTAGCATGTGAGTGCGTGCCTTTGCTGTGATGCAACTGTGGCTTGTGCCCAGACCCGATTTTATCTCAGATTTTGAAACACTGTGGTTGGTGCCAACTGTGATTGGCATGTGTGTGCAACGGTGGCTTCTTCAGAATACAAACAAAAACACACACATACACACACACACACAAACATGCAAATATCTCTTGATGCACCTATGTTACTTAGTGTGCATGTGTGCCTAATCTACTGTACAGCATTGCTAACGCTAAGCTAACAAAAACATTTTCCACCTGATTAATTTATTCAGTTTTCTTCATTAGGCCTTCGTAAGTCTTTGATATATTTTTTTAGACCATGAAAATTTACAATGACAATAGTGTGAGATACTTTTACTACAAAACAACCAGGTATTTTTGGTTGTATTTTCATGATACTGTCACATGTGACGTTACTGAAACAAGTGAACAGGCTTTGAAGTTAAAATTAGTTACTGCATATATGTAATGTGCTTTTTTTAAGGATATTTTTGAGGCTAAGTGGAGCCTCTGCAGCTTTCATGTTTAACCTCAATCTCTAAAATGATAATGTGTTTGCAGTTTAGCAGGTTACAATTTCTTTTCTCTCTTTCATTCACACATCTCACATTAGATCATTTGCATATGTTTCATTTGAGCCATCAGCCTTGCAGAAACCACTACACGCATTGATGGCAGAATTTTGAAATTCAAATTGTCGAGTATAGATGAACATCCAAGGAATAAATTCACGCTGACGTTCAGAGTAATATGTCCCAGACTCCTGGCATTGAACAGAGCCTGGTGTCCTTGTTCCTTATGGTTTTCATCGACTCGTTTAGTTGTCAGTATGTCTCAATAAACACAATTTGAATGGATCTGCTTCTGATTTCACAATAGAATAGTCTTCATCACCGCTAATGAACCTGTCTCTAAAGGACCATCAGAGCATGAAGTATGTAAAGGCCCTAACTCGGCTCCGTCTAACAGTCTGCATGTGAGCAGCTCATTATAGCAGGCAGAGGCAGAAGGTATTAACACATACCTAAAACAAATAAAATGAAAAAAATAAAGACGACAACTCTTAACAGATGTTATATTTTGGTTTGAAATCACGTTTAAAAGACGTTGGATTTTGATTACTTAACAACACAACTTAAAACCAACAAAATATCAGCTGTCATCAGTATTCGACATCAAACTGATGTTTGCATTAGACGTTCTGCTAACACTATATTTTTGATCACCTGACGCCTAACGACGCTGGTGGCCCGCTTCGTGCCTGCAGATAATCTGTGAAAAAGGTCAGGTTCCTCTGGCTCCTCCCACCGCTCAAGGTCCAACCCACTGTGATCTCCCTGCTTTCTCCAAAATCGTCTACTGCACCTTTAACTTCTGCACCGATATCTGTCTTAACTGAGGACGAAAAACTAATTCTAATGTAGAAATTTCTTGCCAACAAAAATATTAAAAGGATGCACGAAGTTACTCACTTCCAGAAAATAAAAAGTTTTATTTAAAATAGCATCTGTAAAGGTTTTACTTTCTGCTATTGTTCCTTCAATTTGAGTTAATATTAGTTATTTTGGTTCTTAAATTTAGACCAGAGCTCTTTATGTGGTCATAAACCGAAGTTTCACAACAGAATGATGTTCCTACTGTATTGTCATTGATCTGGCAGCCAGTAACACGGATAACGTGCATTGCCCTCCAATCCTTCTAAATCTCTCTCCTGCATCTGTCAGCGCCAAACAGCTCGCCATGATGCTGCTCCTGATCACAGCACTCAAAGTACGATGCAGTTCACAGGAGCACAGCGTTTCCCAGGAAGCTGGCATGATGAGCCACATAAATAAATGAGCAGTCCAACAGAAGACTCCCTCTAGGATATTGAAATAAAAAGATTCGGTTTTGTTCGATGATTTTCAAACGTCTCTGTGTGTGCTAAAAATAATTTTTGAACATAGTTTATTGTTTGTTCTGTAACTAAACCTTTGCCCACATGATATTCAGATTCTATGATGTATTTTATTGTACAAATTGATTCAGTAATGTTCCCAGAAAAAATGTCACCAAGTCTTTTTTAGACACAAACTGTAAAACATTGCTGGCAACGTCTACATCTACAATTAAAACCTTAATTAATGAGCGTCATGTGATGCTGTAGCATCCAAACTTGGTATTGTTGACGTTGTGCGAGGCTCCGGGTCTCCAGTCTTTTGAAGTTGTGGAAATGATTAACGATAGCATCATGTTGCTATCATATTAACCAGACTTAGCTAGCTAGCTCATAGTCAAATTAATAGGCCTTGTTTGTTTGACAGGCAATTCATTGTCAATTAATAACTTTTCTGATAATTGATTCATTTTTTTAATTCATTTTCCAGCAAAAATGCCAAAACTTCTCTGACTGCAGCTTCTCATCTGCTGCTTTTCTTCGTCATAAATGATAATAAACTAAATGTTTTTGTTTGTCGGACTGTTAGTCGTCAGGCTGTAATCGCTGCTTCAACTCAGTGTGGATGCAAGGGTCTCAATAGTTAAGATTTCAGTCTTTCCTTTTAAATAAATTTGCAAAAAAAGAAAATCTAAAATTTAGTTTTGGCTTTGTCATTATGGGATATCGAGTGTAGACTGATGAGGGAGGAAATGAATTTAAAGATTTGCGCATGAGGCTGCTACATAAAAAAAAGTGAAAGAAGTGAAGGGGTCTGAATACTTTATGGATGCACTGTACTATAAAATTGGCCCACTCAGTATTTGTGGTTAATTAAAGTGATGCATAAGAGAGATGCAGTGTGATACATCTATTACAGCACTCTTAATAAGGCTGAACATGACATGCATTTAATCATCAGGTTTATTTAACCTTGTTGCTGCTGCAGCCTTTAAGTTAATGTGACAGCATTCATGTCAGACTTGCACCAAATATTGGGAACTAATAAGGGAATATGACTAAGTCTGACCGAGTGTCATTACCATTGTGACTCGTACGTCATAAATAGCGACTCTTGTGCGTATTGGGACATGAAATTGACGTGTGAAATTCCCATTACCTTTGTGTAACAGGTTGCATGTCTGAAATAATCATAATAACAACAATAATGATAACTGAGGTAAAAACCCACAGCGGAGGGAGATGTGTGCGTAAAGACAACAAGCAAGAGAGAAAAAAAAAACTTGACTATGATGCAAGAACTCAGGCTGTGCCTCCGGCTGCTGAGCTGAGAGCATGACTCTGTTTATTTAGTTTATTCGGCTGCACATATAAAAATAGCTAACAGAGTTTTTGTGACGGTGAGGTGAAATAAACCTGCGTCTGAGAGGCAACATGCTATACATGTCTGTATATCCATTATGCTCATCGCCTCGCTGAGTGCTGCTGTGAGAGACATGTTTAATGCAGCAGCTGCAGGTAAACAGACTGCGTAGCAGGGATGTCATCGACCTGTGTGCGTTGTGTGAGAAGGTGAAGGGGAAAAAAATTGTGTTTATGTGACTGACATCACAATCAAACACACCCAGTAACACGGAGGCAGCCGAGGGTGTCGGAGAAATGCTCCCACGTGTTTGTGCTAACGCGGCAGCTCGAATGAGGGAACTGATTTGTATTTCTTTATTTGGATGTTCGAGGAAAAGCGTGTGGAGAGGAAAACACCGCTGGGGAGTTTTGCTTTGCTAAAATTTCTTCTGCTGACTTTTGTCACTCCTCAGAAAGATCCACAACTTAAAATGTCGTGTTTTCATCAGCTCGCCTGGTGACATTCCCCCCCCCCCCCCTCGGTTTTGACAGATAGTAGCACCAGACATTTTATGGAAATGGATCTTAACGTGGATGTTTTTCTCCCATAGTGTGACAGAAGTGAAGTATCACCAAGCAGCAAGTAAAGAACTACCAGCTAAGATTAAGAATGTGCAGCCATTTAGTTGTGAGGCGCTCACACAGTAAAGGTCTTTGACATTTAAAACTCTTTCTCCATTAGCAGCCAGGCAGACTGAAGGTCGCTACATTGGCCTGATAAATCAATTTATTCCATTTCGGCTCAATTCCGGTTTTGTTAAAAAAAAGAGAGGGAAGAGGTGTTTTTCTCCTCTCGGGGGGGATTCTGTGATTTGACAAACTCTATCATACATCCAACAACATAGCAGCAACAATGAAACTCAGCTTAGCGTAGCTTAGCTTAGCACTAAGACTGGGAGGAAATTCCACTAACTCTCTAACACTTCATATTTTAAGTGTTACAACAACCATTCGTCATTTCAAGGGAGGTTACGTGCCTGACTATTTCTTGGCCGGTGATAGAGGTGAAAGCAAAACTCCTGAAAGTAAGTGCGACCAGCCAAGAAATAGTCAGGCACAGGACTCTCCTTTTTACAGTTTGGTTTATGAACAGATTAAACAAATAAGATAATAAGATAAACTTTTAGAGGTGCTGGACCTAGCCTAGCTAGCTGTTTCCCCCCCATTGCCAGTCTTCGTGCTAAGCTAAGCTAACCGCAGTACCTTCATAGTTACCATAGAGACATTAGAGCGGCATCGATCTTCTCATCTCACGTTCAGCAAGAAAGCAAATATGCAAATATTTCCCCAAATGTGAAAATGTTCCTTTAAAATTTTTCTTTATTCCACAGGGGAGATTTGGTTCGCAGACAGAAGTTAAAAATGAAAAATCAACATATCATTACCCATGCCAGGAAAAGTCAAAGTGCCAGAGAGGCAGACCCAAGCAGCTACAGTACATCATTACCTGTGTAGATTAAACGAGCTAATTGTTGTGGGGATAAATGAATCCCAGGTTCTTTAACTTTTAAATAGTTTTTTTACTTTGCGTACCCAACCCCACGAGTGCAGGGATATTTTGTATAATTAAAATTGTATTATTTATCTGCCTCGAGAGAGAGAGATTGTGTACATGACGTCCCTCTTCTACATCAGAGTTTCACATAGTTTCAGAGGACACTCAGTTCAAATTTGACATTTTAAAGAAAGACACTCTTTTCTTTCTAAAGGACATTTAACAGGAAGTGGTTGTGAAGCTGCTTGTGTTTGTGCCATTCTTCCCCCAGTCTGTCGCTCTGTGATTTTAGCAGTCAAGTCAGGGAGATACCCGCAAGACATGTCGTTGATCTTTGGTTATATGATGAATATGTAAACATATTGGCTTAATGCTTAAGAAAATCCTCACTGAAGTCTGGTAGTGTTGCAGCCCCCCCCACACACACACACATGTACACACACCTTACCCGCCGTACCCCTCCCTTCCTTCAGCATGAGCCCACAATGTCTCCGTAACCTTCAGAGTACCCCCCCCCCCAACCCGCTCCATATCTCGCCTCGTCGCCGTGTGCCATCTGAATGCTGCACGCATCCACAGGGCCGCGTGACAAACACTCTGAAACGTTCGTACTCTAAATTCTCCCTCTGTGCGTTTGTAGTGGGGCTCTTCACCAGATTAAGTTTAATTCCAAAATGAGATATCCACCATTTAAAAAAAAAAAAAAAAAAAAATGCCGCTCCCTGCCGTTGCAAAGCGATTGCCTGGGAGCAAAACTCACCATGGATTATCACTGAATGTATTAGAAAAGTCAAGACCTTTGCTGATGAAAAGAGTGTGTACTGCATATAATCGCTGCCTGTTAACATTTCTTCTGCCTAATGAACATGCTAGGAATGAAGCCCTTACATTTCCCTGATAACACTTTTCATCGCCTGAAGGGAATCTCTTTCTACCCTCCGGTTGAACCACAGGGTCGCCCAGGTTTGTGTTTGAGTGTCTTTGACAGCTGTGGCCCT
Source organism: Seriola aureovittata (assembly GCF_021018895.1). NCBI lineage: Eukaryota > Metazoa > Chordata > Actinopteri > Carangiformes > Carangidae > Seriola > Seriola aureovittata. The sequence continues at coordinate 3,110,777 of NC_079376.1, read as the reverse complement.
ATTAGAAGAGAGGTTTCTCTTTCCCAACATAAATAGTCTGAATACTCTGTTCACTGTTAAACAGAAGATAATCAGACTGAGAGAAGTATGGCCTCTCTCTCTCTCTCTCTCTCTCTCTCTCTGAGGGTGTCGCTGCTTCGTGTGATTTAAATGTTCAAATCAGTCACAGCAACAGGTTGAAGAATGTGCACACACTGTGTTTTTAGGTTAACTGGAAAACAAGGTTGTCGTAGAGCGTAGAGCTGGACATCAACAACAGTTTATTTACTGCTGAAAAGATCGATTAGCAACCATTTTGATTAATCATTTAACAAAGAAAGATTCCCTGGTGGCAGCCTCTGAAACACGAGGATGTGCTGTGCAGAGCGAGCACCTCAGCAAGACTTCCCCTCGGCTTCACCTTGGGAGATTCTTACAAGTATTTTCACTGTGTTTAGACTATGTTTACATTTAGTTTAGACTACATCTGTAGACTAAACACTTATTGTTGTAAAGATGTTCCCACTGAAGTTCAGATGATGGAATTGATTGTATTTTTTTTTTTTTTTTTTTTAAATTATTATTTCTTGAAGAAGCCACAGGAAAAAAGAAAGAAAGAAAAAATACTCTGGGGAATTTTGTTTGACTAACTTTCTCCATCAGATCCACAACATCTACAGCCAAAATATCCTGTTGTCATTATTGCATTCCTCCACGGACGACAGCCATATCAAGCTCGACTGGTAGCATTTCCTCCAGTAGCGCTGGAAACCATTCGTTTCTATGGAAATGGAGCAAACTGAAGACGTCACCTTGGGCTGTGGGAACTTCCCATGAACATTTACAGTATTTATATATCGAGAAGATAGTTTACATATCAGTCACTAATGAAAATAATCATTAACATTCCACGGCCACCGGTAATATTTATGTCTCATCTGCATCACCTTGCATCAGGCACCAAAACCGCGACCTGCCTCATTGCCGCCGTCTAACAGCGTGGGATTTTCATCACACCGCGTTCAAACCTGCAGCACTTGTTTGTGAGGCAGTTTATGTGAAGTTGGCACTCAATCAGAGGGATTTAAAATGTAATGGTTTATCACCACCATTACATACGGCCGACGTTACACAGCCACAGCCCCAAAAAAAAATATTTCCTAAGCATGTGTGGAATTTTAATGAGGAATATCGCTGCTGTGTTTTTAAGGCTAAATTAAATTCAGGAAAACTAAATTCAAATCAGTCAGCGATTTGAAGGATGAAGCTGCCAATATTTTATTTCTATTTTTCATTGTCAATAGATACCAACAATGTGATTGTGTCTCTCAAGGCTTCCCCTGCTCTGTTTGTGCCTCTCAGTCCCAAGCCCATTAGTTTCCTACTGGAGACCTCCATCTTGAAAAATAAACAGCACACAAATGCAGACTTTCATTTCATTTTCACAGGAAAAACGTTACATCGTTTCCTAAAACAGCTGGACACTGTAGATTTTAGCAAATAGGAGTAAATAGTGCATTTTTTTTGGGGGGGGGGATTATTTTCAGCTGCGGATTAATACACTTTTGGTGCGGTAGTGAGTATTTACGACAGCAGGACTGTGTATGTGGGATTGACTTTGAATAAACTACACTGTGTGTTTGTTGGTTGTAATGAAGGAACATGTCTCCCAGTGCAGCTGTGTGACTCATCGGTGTGTTTGTAATAGTTTTTGGACAATAGCGGAGCTCTGTGGCTCAGAGGGAATAACATATCAGGCTTTGGATACACAGACAGCACTTGGTAACAAGATCAATTCAAATTTTGGGGTTTTTGGAATTTATTGACAGGAAAGAAAAAATATCACCAGACGTACACCTTAACAAAAACAAAGTGTCGTAGGCGTGACACACCCTGCACTGTTTATTATCAGTATGGCTGCATTCATGTCGTCGTTAGTTATTGTTGTTTCTGCGACTGGCCAATGGGGGGCAGATACTTTCATGAGCGACTGACTGAATTAATGATATTAAATTCTACATTCATGAGGGGCCTTTGCATTTTAAAGCACAGGTTTTTCCCCACTCAAACAGCAGCGCTAAATGACTAACAAAGGTCTGATCATGTCTCGTATTTGTATTTATAACCATCTCTCATACCAACAATTACTGTGTGAAAAGAATAGCAAATAATGGGTATCTCATTTCAAAATGAAAATCGCTCCCTGCAGGGCCTGTTACTGTTGCCCAGATTCACCTCAGTGATTACTGTCTTTCTCTGTTTTGCTCTCTCCCGCAGAGGCGCCTCCCTCTGGGATGTCCAAGAATGGATACTTCTTTCAAGAAATGGGTGAGTCTGAGTCACCGCCAGGACGCATGAAATGCACTGTACACTTAATTTTCAACATTAGCCGGATTTCCACGACGCGAAACAAAGCAAACAACGATAAATAATCCACGCGCTGGAGACGCAGTGTGAACAACAAAACAAACAAAAAAACCCGCAGTCCTCTCATCGTGATGGAAGAGGGAGGTAGAGGAATTTTTCTTTATTTGAACGCTGCCAGTAATGTTGCGTCGTACAGTAGATCCATAGTGAAAGATGCGACTTAAAGATTAGAGCTGCAGCACAGACACAGACGACTCTCCCAGCTCTCACACCCCACTGCATTTGGATATAAATAATGAACTTTGCTCCGGCTGTTATGATAACGGCAGTTTCATTACCTCCAAGCCAAGGAGAAGCACCCAATTAGTATGTGCAGCACAAGCAGTCAGGACAGAATATGCTTGCATTGGTTCTCCCCGTCTCTCTCCCAGCCAATTATCCCCCTCCTGCAACACACCAATTCACTCAGCAGACTCACAGACGCCCCCCCACCCCCCCACAACTGAACATGACCGTCTTTATTAGGCAACCTTTTATCAGGGTATAAATGCAATTACATTATTGTGGGTAAGTAAGCATTATCAACCATTGTGATCTTAGAGGTTCATTAGCGAACGTTGGTCTGGAAGCCGGATGGTCCTCGAACGCAACTTGGCGACCAACGGCTGCGAGGAGCGAGGTGACGCGGGAAATAATGTTTGTAGTACGCTGCTGTACCTGAGCCGTCCGTGTCTTTATGTTCCTAGTTCCAATAGAAAACAAGATAAACCACGATAAAAACATACAACGTGTGCAGAATAGGAATTTCAAAAATCTTCAGACACACAAAGTTGTTGTAAAATATTGCGGTATGTGTTTGATGGGAACAGGGAGGCCTTGAGTTTTCTTTGATTTTGTCATATCGCGTTTTGAGGCGACATTACAGGTTGTTTTATAGGTAAATTTGTGGATTTTAGGAACTGATTCAGGCTGAAAAGCTTAGAGTCGGAGAGCTACGCAGATTCTGACAGATTCATCATCGTCTTGTGATCTGGTCTAAATGTTAGCCACACTCATTAAACATAAGGAATTTCCCACATGAAATAGTAACTCTGCTGTTGTCCTTGAAGCTTAATGTCTCACTTCATGAATGTGTAATCATTTTTATTAATGGATGTGGTGTGTAGATCACGTGAGGGTGTTATCATCATTTTAAACATGGAGCCTTTTTGGAACTTACATAACCTTCATGTTAATGGCTGGAGAGGATTTGATTACTCATGAAGATCCACTAATGTCCCGTTTTCAAGCTTTGAAACCAGTTAAAATTCGTGCTGAAACAATTTGATTTATTGAGCAACACAAATAAATTATAGCAAATAAGTTTTTGATGAAAATGAATCGTCTCTCTGTTTCCAGTGTTTTCTGATTTTTAGGAAAGCAATCCAATCAATTTGGACAATCTACCAAATGTTTTATCAGTTAACCTATAAAATGGTAGACTATTAAATAATAATAATAAATATTGTGAAATTACCAATAAACCAACATCTAAAAATATTCACGGTCAAATAATGCAAAGAAAAGCAGTAAATCCTCTTAATTGAGAAGTTGATATTAAATGAAATGAATTGATATCGGAACAGGTGCTGATCTATATCTTTGTTATCTGAAGACTCTGTACTCAGCAGATTAAACCGTCTATGAAAACTCTGGTCTGTTGCAGCCCTGGCTGAGGGCAGATGCACACCTTCGAGTAATTCTCTGAAGACAAAGCATCAAAGTGAAAACCTCTCTAATGTTGAGGTGCGGCTGTTTGCAACACCGTGGTGTTTCCTCATGCGGCTGCTGCCGAACGCTGCACGATTTGAAGGAACATGTCAGTCGTTCAGTGTTTTCACTTGTTGCTTCTACACGTTGCGTTGCGCGCTTGTATCCGCTGATCAGTCCCTGAGGCGGCGCTCGGCCTCACGCGCAGCTCGTCTGAATTCAAATGACGCAGGATTGATTCCATTTATTGTTCAAATCACGTTGTGAGAAGAGTCAGCCCTAATTCTGAATGATGAGTTTCGAGTTTAATTTAAAATTCCATACGAGATGACGATTGATGATTGAGTAAATAATAGAATAATCGCAGCACAAAAACAAGTAATGAACATTTCATAACTTTTCAAAAAAATCGATAGCGTTTGTGTTTTTGATAGTGGATTTTGTTCCTGCTGCTCGGCAGCCGCTGCTCTCTCCCCAAGGTGATTTGAAAGTCAGAGCCCAGCCGGTGAGTCTGAGGCACAGAGGGATGCAGGCGAGGTGACGACACAGAGAGGTTCAAATAATGTCAAGTGCTGAGGGATGATCCTGATGCAAGACAAACTGAATGAACTGAAATTCGGGCCTCCTCGTGGATAAGGTCAGCCGATAAAGAGCACGAGCATGAGATATTGTTCTCGTCGCATCAAGCCGATCGCTGGATGATATTTGGGAGCTCACTAGTTACTGTGGGATTGGATTTAAGGGGCTGCTGTGTCAGGGAGGGAGGACGGGATGAGTCATACAAACAGGCTGCAGGCTGGGTCCTGTGATACCGTCTACCGTTCAAAATCCTGACCATTAACACACCAAGAAAAACCTGCATCCACCTGCTGATTCATGACACACTCGTCCTCTGTCTAAAACAACCACTGACCAACTTAATGTCTCCAGTTTTCTTTAATAATTTTGACATTTAAAAAGAAAACATTCTTTATGCCGCGGTGCTGACGACAGCCGCGGACTGTCCGTCTGTACATCCGTCCCATTCTTTAAAATGCGATATCTCAGGAGCGCCTTGACAGAATTCCTTCAAATTTGGTGCAAACGTCCACTGGGGCTCGATTCGATTTTTATGGTCAGAGGTCAAAGGTCATGGTCACTGTGATCTCACAAAACACTTTTTCTTTGGCCATAACTCAACAATTAATTCTCTAATTGTGACAAGAGTTAACACAAAGGTCTAATAGGATAAAATGATGAAGTGATGACATTTTATATCCAAAAAGGTCAAAGGTCGACTTCACTGTGACATCATAATGTTCTGCGAAAACACTTTTCCGGCCATTAGTCAACGCTGTAACCCAGGAAGGGGAGATTTTGAGCATATTTCACATTTGGTCAGTCACTAAACTGGAGACACTGATCTTGGTGACCTTGAAACTGAAGTGCTGACTGAAGACGTGCATGAGGCCCATATTTAAAGCATTGTCTGCTGTCATGGTCACGAATACTAATACTAGTTTATTTTGAAAGGACCATTGCTCATTGATCAACATAAGAAAAACTGTGAACGATTTTGCTTAAAAGTCAAATTTTAGTCATTGTACCTGCTGCAAATAGAATGAACTTAAATATCTTTTCCAGTTAATATCATAAATGACAAAATTGAGGAAATACTCGGTAGAATATTCGATAATGAAAATAATTAGTTGCAAATACACACAACACAGCCTGTTCTGCTCGTATCTGAAGGTAAAGATTTTCGTACAGCCTCAGCAGACTGTATCATCCTGAACATAACTTTCTTGTGAAATGACATGAAAAGGAAAGCTGGAGTGAAATCTGAGTGCAAGGCATGGTGATTGTAGTTTCTACAATCTGATAATAAGTGATTCTTCTGAATGTTCAGTAAGTACCTGTTGAATTTTGGGACTTGCCAGCTGAGGATAATAATAACAAAAGTTAGTTTGCCGCCCTGCCTGGCAGCCAGTGAGGTCCAGGAGGTGACCCTGTGCTGTTGTGTCCCCAGAGCAGCGGGAGGCGGAGCAGGAGGAGGGCAGCGAGGGCCGAGAGGAGGGACAGGACTCGCCGATCGCCTGCGGAGATGACATCCACCTCTATGACAACCAGATCAGCCCTGGGCCAGGTCAGTACACAGAGAGAGAGAGAGAGAGAGAGATGGAGAGGGCACCGGGGTTTTAGTGTGTGTGTGGTGGGGATTGGGGATTGGGGGGTCGGGGGTGGGGGGGGTGGATGGAGACGGAGACAGGAAGGAGAAACAGATAGCAAAGGGATCGAAAGAGAGGAGAGGCGGCAGAAACGGTGTGAGAAGGCGAAAGATAAAGGCAGGAAGGAGAGGAGAAAGGGATTTGCTCGCAAGGAAGAAATTAAAGGTCAGAACATTTTATGCAAACTTTTTTATTTATTTATTTTTCTGCCTTCCAAATGTAAATGCTCAAATGTAAAGCACCTGAAATCTTGGTCGTGTTGAAACAGAGACAACATGAGCAACAACTAAAGATTAACTTATCACTGCGGTATTTGAAGTGGTGTGTTCAAGGTCGTTCGTAGTGACGAACCCCACAGAGGATTATCAGCCGACCTGAACCTCATGAAAAACATCACTCTATGTTTGACAGACAATAGTGCGTCAGTGTAGGATCACAATATTTATAGCAATGAGCCACTGAATTGTGCATCTCTCTGCAGCATCTAACACCACCTCATTATAAGTGGGAATGTGTGTCACTACCGGCTTTTCCTAGATATAAAAAACATTTTAAAGAATTGGCCGTTTGCCTTTCTGAATATTCCTCTTCCAGTCAATAATCCCCTCTGCTGTGTGATCAATATCACCAGTTCAATCTTTTTGTTCCTTGCACTTCAGCCTTTTTGGAGATGTTTTATACCAGAACGTGGGGCTTCTTCAAAGGGGAGTGTGCGTGTCATCAATCACGGCAGATCTCCGCAGCTTCGTTCAAGAAGGAAGCAACAGAAAAAAAAAACCCTCAGAACTACTTTAAACTAATTTTCTGCGGAGGTCTGCCGGGGTCTGAGTCCATCCAGAGCCTGATGGCAGGTGTTGACTTGACAGACAGCTCCTCAGCTCCAGGTGCAGATGATTTTGACCCCATCACCAGAAACCCCACGGGTCAACAGGTTACCATCGCCATGGCAACAGCCACAGGTGCACCACGGGCAGAGAAAGAAAAGAGAGAGAGAGAGAGAGAGATGCCCGTTCCCTTTGAATGTGACAGGTGACCACGTCACTTGGTCTGATTCTCCATACATAGTAACACTTAAGGCATCTGACAAGAGACGCGGAGCGGTGCAAGCTGGGAACAAGTTAGAGGAGGGAAACAATGGCGGAAACAGTTTGGACAGACGCTAAGAATGTGTGAGTGTAAAATACCCAGAGTGGCATAATGTTAACTGTCACAGCAGAACAGATTATATCCAGTGCTCATTACCATAAATATTGATCTCAGTGCCACTGATAAGGACACATTCCCCCATTTCTTTACAACATTATTTGTGCTGCACCACTTTTTCATTTTGTTTCAATTTTTTTATACCAGTGTGACAGATGGGTGATGTTTAGACCTCCGGGCCAGGATGTGGAACCGTATCATTAGACTCCAAAATGTAAGAGCTTCCAACTTGAAATGAAATCAGCGGCTCCATCAGCATCTTCACTCTTAAGACAGATTTACTGCAACACTAGATGGATGCACAAGACGTTCATTATACATTCATAGAGCAACAACTGTGGCTAGGAGAGAGTTTGCTAATTCGTGCTAATTCACAAAATAACAATAAATTTGTCTAGTTTTACGGAAATGCAAAGCCAAATAAATCTTCATCTTCAACACGCTCCGTGCTCTCGCCTCTGTGTCTGCAAACTCCACCAACACCACATACATGGGGGAGGAAATACAAGGCAGCGAACTGACCAATCAGTGTTGCTGTGGTCTCCCTGGTGAGGTCCCTTAGATGAAGCTATATGTAGATAAAGCACAGGGTTCCCATGTGTCCTTAAATCCTTTAAAGTTTGTAAATTTGAGAAAAAGAAAAATCAAGGCTTTGAAAGTTTTTGAAAACACACATAAATTCACCTGGGTCATGAAAGTGCAATATATAAATAGTAATAGTATATATAGTAAATAGGCTTCCTGCTGCTGTCCGCATGTCAGTAGAAGTAGA